>NC_091442.1:59619842-59876411 GCF_964237555.1 Oryctolagus cuniculus
GCCATGGCCACCGTCTTCTGGGGAGTGTCCGTCTGCCTCTGGCCTTGCCTCCCACACTCAGGGCCATGCCCTGCCCTCCTGCCAGGGCACTCTCTCGACCCAGACTGGACTGAGTGGCTCCCTGATTCAATCTCTCCCATGGGGCTCCATGCCAACAGCAGGATGCACAGCCCCACCCAGAGTCCTAGATCCCCACAGGCTCCTTGTGCCCACCTATCCACCTGCCAGGCCCTGCCTAGTCTTCCCCTCCAAGAGCACCCCCATACCTGAGGGAGTCCGAGAAGGCCTCTACGCCGTACTTGGAGATGCAGTAGCCGCCACCAAACAGCGAAAGGCGGCCCACAAAGCTGGCGACATTGACCACGCGGCCCCTGGCCTTCCTCACTGCAGGCAGCAGGCTCAGGGTCACCTCGATCATCCCCAGCAGGTTCACGTTGAGCACGTCCACAAAGTCCTGTTTGGTCAGCCACTCGTTGGGGGTCGTGGGCATGGAGATGCCAGCATTATTCACCAGGCCCCAGAGCCCTGGGAAAGGAGAGGGCAGCTCTGGGCTGTGTGTGTGCAGTGCGGACACAGCTGTGGTTCAAGTCCACGTCCACTAGCCTGACAGCACTGGGACGGGTGTGGCACGAGGGCGAGGGGTAGCTCAGAGAAGCACACGGGGTTTATTGGGCTTGGGGGGGCTGAGGAGCCTGTAAGCTGCTGGGCGGCAGCCGGCAGCCTTCCTCCCTCTGCTCTTCGTGACCCAGCTCAGCGCGTGCGCAGCGCACAGCAGGCGGCCACCCCGCACGACACCCTGCACTACAGGACCTGCTGCCCACACTGTCTGGAGACGTGGGACTGACGTCTGCGTGTTCATGCGCTCACGTTGCCCTCTTGGGCACCGTCGGCATCCCCGCTGCATTTTCAGACTTTCTGAACAACTTGTAGTGAGTGCTGATCGTTTATCACGGGAAAAGACAGACCATAGAGAGAAGCAAACGGGGAAGAGAGGGAATAGAGGAAGATTAAAAAAAAAAAAAAAAAAAAAACAGAAAGAAGAAAAAACAAAGCAGGCTGAGACAAGGTTTGTTGAGAAAGTGAATTTGGAATGTGGAATGTGGAGAGGGGTCACGTGTTTGACGTCAGTGGACTGCCTTGAAACCCACTGTATAAATGTTTTAAAAATATTTATTGCCGGCGCCGCGGCTCACTAGGCTAATCCTCTGCCTAGTGGTGCCGGCACACCGGGTTCTAGTCCCATCAGGGCACCGGATTCTGTCCCGGTTGCCCCTCTTCCAGGCTAGCTCTGTGCTATGGCCCGGGAGTGCAGTGGAGGATGGCCCCAGTGCTTGGGCCCTGCACCCCAGGAGAAGCTCCTGGCTCCTGCCTTCGGATCAGCGCAGTGCGCCGGCCGCAGCGGCCATTGGAGGGTGAACCAATGGCAAAGGAAGAACTTTCTCTTTGTCTCTCTCTCTCACTGTCCACTCTGCCTGTAATATATATATATATTTATATATATATATCTGTTTATTTATTTGAGAGGTAGAGTTACAGACAGTGAGAAGGAGAGATAGAGAAGTCTTCCATCCCCTGGTTCACTCCCGAAATGGCCGCAACAGCTGGAGCTGCGTGGATCCGAAGCCAGGAGCCAGGAGCTGCCTCTGAGTCTCCCATGTGGGTGCAGGGGCCCAAAGACTTGAACCATCATCTACTGCCTTCACAGGCCATAGCAGAGAGCTGGATCAGAAGTGGAGCAGCCGGGACTTGAACCGGCACCCATATGGGATGCTGTTGCCACAAGCAGAGGATTAACATACTGTGCCACAGTGCTGGCCCCCACTTTATCAATATTGAACAACATTCCTGCAGGAAGTGCTTGGCAGCCCAGTGGGTGGGGCCAGAATTGAACAACGCTGGATAAGCCGCTGCTTGGGATACCAGCATCCCCTATCAGAGTGTTGGTTCCAGTCCCAGCTATCTTGCATCACAGCTCTGGGCTAATGCGCCTGGGAGAGCAGTGGACAATTGCCAGAGCACTTGGGTCCCTGACCCCCAAGTGTAAACTGTGTGGTGATCCTTGCTTGTGGCAATTGCCTGATGGAGCCCCGTCCACGAGGGCAATTTAGGTAGCGAACCATCATGTGGAAGATCTCTTGCTCTCTCTCTCTCTCCCTTTCTCACTGTCACTCTGCCTTTCAAATAAATTAAAAAAAAAAAAAAAAAAAGCCTTTTTGTGAAGAGTGGAAAGCACCCACCAGGCGGGCTTGGGGGAGCAGGCAAGGCCGACTTCTCCCACCCCTGGCAGGCCGTCCTCTGCTCGAGAAAACATGGGCCCTCTTCGGTGAACTGGGAGGGCCACCGTCTCCCCAGCTCTTCCGGTCCCCAGTTCACGGATCTGCCAGGAAACTTCCCTGGAACACCCACACACAAGCTCCAGAACTGCAGAGTTTCCCGGCCTGCAGACACGGCTCCACGGACTGCAGGCCGGATGAGGGGATGTGGCCAGTGGACAGGCTCCTCCCCTGCTCGAACCAAGCCCCGCCCCATGGCCATGCAAATTCCTACCCAGAGAGATTTATTCCCAATATCCCAATCACACACAGGCACACAGAGAGGCAAATGTACAGAAGTTTACCAAGACAGTTAAAACTTGGAATTAGATACCTCGACATAGCATAGCAGGCTTTAAGGACAGAATATTCTAATTAACTATACGTGGCATTTTGAAGATATTTCCCTTTTATTGTAATACTACTTATATTAAGAAAAAAGAATATGACATAAACTAGACAAAAAATAGAATTCTGTAGACATCAAATATTAAACTACCTCTCTCAGCAGTGCAGATTAGGGATGATCAGGTTTCTATTTTTATGTTTTTCAGTATTTTCCACAAAGATTATGGTTTCCATTTGGAAAAGTGTAAGGAATGTTCTTTTCCTTTCCTAAAAGACAGGTAAAAAGAGGGAAACGGGGACCCATCACCAGCTCGGCTACTCTAAACCTGACCTTAACCTTCGGACCCATCTGAAAATGGGAGGAGTCCCTCTCTCTCGGTGGACGCCAATGGTCACCAGGAGGAGCAGGGCAGGTACTGAGGGCCTGAGGCTGCTCCAGCGCGGCCCCAGCCTCCAGGGCAAACCCGAGACCAGGGCTCTGCTCCCCTCCCCTCCCTCAGGTGCCCGGCTCCAGCCCAGGCGTCAGCGTCCAGCAATGAGAACTTCTGCTTGGAAAGGAGGCCCCGAGACAGGAGGGTTCTGGGGGCAGATTCTCAGCAGGGCGGCCTCGCACCCTGGCCACAGGGCCCCCAGCAGGAAGAAGAGGCCCAGCCTGGCCTGACCGGTGAGGGCCAGAGTCAGACTGACCTCAAGCCCTGAAAGACGCCTTGGGACTCCTGCTGGGGAGGAGGGAGAAGCAGCCAGCAGACAGGGGCAGGGAGGGGCTGGTACCTCGGTCCCCCACGCGCTCCTGCACCCACTGGGCGGCGGCCGCGATGCTCTCGGTCTTGGTGACGTCCAGGGTCACCGTCTCCACCCTGTCCGATGTCTGGCGCCTCAGCTGCTCGGCCCCCTCCTCCGTCAGACACGCAGCCAGCACCCTCAAGCCCCTCCTGTCCAGCTGTCTGGCCAGCAGGTTCCCGAAGCCCGAGTCACAGCCCGTGATGAAGACGAACTTGTCCAGGAGCTGGCTCACCACCTGCCTCTCCCGGTACCAGCGCACCAGGTAGTACAGGCCCACGAGGGCCGCCAGACACAGCCACATGGCTTTGTGGGGTCACGCACAGACAGGCTGCGGGGAAACCTGAGTGTGGCACCTGCTCCAGCAGAGGAGGGAGCAGCCAGAAGACTGTGGTAGACAGCCTGCTCCCTGGTGCTCTGGCAAGGTTCTTCCTTCCCAGCTAACCACTGTCTTTCTAGAACTCTTATTTATTCTAACTCCACCCCTCTGTTCTTTGGACTTCTTTTGCAAGGGCTCAAACTCCTATGTATGGACTTCAGAGTGTTTATTGAACTTGAATAAACCAATATTTAATTAGATATCCCATGCACTTGTTTAGTACATTTGTGCATATGTATGTGTGTATATGTGTGTGCACATTCATGTGTACACTTATATAGTACGTGTGTACATGTGTGTGTGCACATGATTAGGTATATGCAGGTGTAAGCATGTGTGTCTATTATAACCCATGTCCCGCCTGTCCTCTTCTCACTGATTCCCCTCAGTATTCCTGTGCACACACACAGGTACCCACAAAGGTGCACCTGCAGGTGCACACATTGGCATGCAAGCCCCAGAGTTGCAAGGAGGGAGGAGGGGCTGTGTGCACAAGCAGGTGTGGCCCCCCGGGCACTGCTGCCACTGCCCTCTGCCCCCTTTCTCCGTAGGGCCTGTCCTGCCGTGTAACACTCAGAGTTGGGACCCCTGTGAGCTCCAGGGTGTGAACAGAAAGACCCCGACAAATGATGACCACAGGGATGGCCTGGACAGGACATGGCAGGCGCTGAGCTTTGTCAGTATCATGGGGCTGGGACACGGCAAGGAGCTTCCTTCAGAGACCCACAAGGGCCGGAGCGCGACCCCTACAGGTGTGCACGGAGGGCTCTTGGGTGAGGTTGAGACCAGCCCTTCCCAGCAGGAGGAGGAGAGAAGAGGGCAGGGAACTGTTCCGGGGCCTGGGCCTGAAGCAGCCAGGGCTGTGCTGCCTCCGCCGCCGCCCAGTGCTGCTTTCCGGGCCCTGGGCTCCTGACAGAGGCCAGGAGCTGGGCTGCAGGGACGGAGGTTCTGGCCCAACCAGAGGCTCCCGGGCAGCCTGCCCAAGGGAGGAGAACAGGGGTGCAGAGCCCAGCCCGGCCTGAGGGCTCCTCGTGCCAGCAGGGGGCGCTCTGCAGCCCTGGAAGAGTCATCCCTCGGGCGGGGGCTGCACTGCTCTTAGAGCCACTGCCAGGGAAGCCCTGGGGGAGGCCACGAAGGGTGGAGGGGGCAGGACTGCTCCCCAGCCCGGGACCCTGGAATCCTAATCATGGCTGTCAGAGAGGCTGAGGAGCGAGGCAGGCGCCAAACGTCTCTGAGGGCGTCTCCCGCTGGCATACACTCGCCCTCCGCCAGCCTCCTGCCCAGGCTGTCCTCACCCTTACCCCTGCACCTCGGCCTCCTGGGGAGCCACAGCCCAGACAGATCCAGGACCCAGGGCCCAGACTGAGACTCTGCGCGCTCCGGCCACGCGTGCCCCCTATTGGCGGCTTGGGGCGTTGGGTGGTGGCCCTCGGGGTGTGGCTCAGCCTGGCAGTGAGGGCCCCTGCTGTGCCCCCTTCTCCATCTTGGCTGGGCTTCGCAGGGGGAGGGGGCCCTGGGTCCCGCCCTGTAGTCCGCAGCCCCCACCAAGTGTGCAGTGGGTCCCAGAGACAAGAGACCCCTGCCTGCTCGCTGCATCTGTCTAAGGCCCGGATGAAAGAGGTTTGCGGTGGGCGCTCAGCGACCCTTGCCCCTCAGGAAGGGAAGGGAAGGAGGAGATGCACTGCGGTGACAGCCCCAGGCCCCTGATGGGACCCCCCTGCCCCTGCTCAGGTTCCCAGACTGACGGACCCTTGTTGAGGGGAAGGCTGGGCTCAGGAGGGGGCGCTGCCCTGAGGGCGAGATGGGGACCTGACCCAGCCACACTGACTTCTACCTCAAGCCGTTCTCGCCAAGTTGTTCTCTGGGTTGCTGTCCGTGGCTCAAGTCGGAGGTCCTATTTGGTGCGTGTCCTCCCCTAGGGAGCCTGGCAGCGCAGGCCGGGTCAGGACCCTCACAGTCCCCTGCCACTCTGGACAGCAGTGCAACAGCACCCACAGGCACACCGTGAATGCCCGCCCACGGCTGTGCTTTTCACTTCCTGAGTTTTGTTCCTGGGCTTGCCCCCAGGTGTCCTGCATGTGCACAGAGAAACAGAAGTCAGGAGACTTAACTGTTGGATCACATGCCAGAGCCGGCCTTGCCCTCAAGAGGGGGCTTCTACCTCTGTGATTTATGGAAGCTCAGAAAGTGGTTTCCACAGAAGAACAGGAATAGGACCCAGGGAGGGGCCCCAGCTCATCCCAATAACTGAGGGAGTTGAGAAGGCCTCTACGCCGTGCTTGGAGATGCAGTAGCCGCCACCACTCAGTGACAGGCGGCCCATGACACTGGAGACGTTGACCACGCGGCCCCTGGCCTTCCTCACTGCAGGCAGCAGGCTCAGGGTCACCTCGATCATCCCCAGCAGGTTCACGTTGAGCACGTCCACAAAGTCCTGTTTGGTCAGCCACTCGTTGGGGGCCACGGGCATGGAGATGCCAGCATTATTCACCAGGCCCCAGAGCCCTGGGAAAGGAGAGGGCAGCTCTAGGTTGTGTGTGTGCAGTGCGGACACAGCTGTGGTTCAAGTCCACGTCCACTAGCCTGACAGCACTGGGACGGGTGTGGCACGGGGGCGAGGGGTAGCTCAGAGAAGCACACGGGGTCTGTTGGGCTTGGGGGGCTGAGGATCTTGTAAGCTGCTGGGCGGCAGCCGGCAGCCTTCCTCCCTCTGCTCTTCACGACCCAGCTCAGTGCGTGTGCAGTGCACAGCAGGCGGCCACCCCGCACGACACCCTGCACTACAGGACCTGCTGCCCACACTGTCTGGAGACATGGGACTGACGTCTGCGTGTTCACACACTCACGTTGCCCTCTTGGGCACCGTCATCATCCCCGCTACAGATTCAGATTTTCTGAGGGAGACTCAGAGAGACAGAGACAGAGATCTTCCACCTGCTGGTTCACTCCCCAAATAGCCGCAATGGCCATGGCTGTGCCAGGCTGAAGCCAGGAGCTAGGAGCTTTTCTGGGTCTCCCTCACGTGTGCAGGGACCCAAGGACTTGGGCCATCCTCCACTGCTTTCCCAGGTGCATTTGCAGGGAGCTGGATTAGAAGTGTAGGGGTCGTTGGCCGGCGCCGCGGCTCACTAGGCTAATCCTCCGCCTGTGGCCCCGGCACCCCAGATTCTAGTCCTGGTTGGGGCGCCGGATTCTGTCCCGGTTGCTCCTCTTCCAGTCCAGCTCTCTGCTGTGGCCCCGGGAGTGCAGTGGAGGATGGCCCAAGTGCTTGGGCCCTGCACCCACATGGGGGACCAGGAGGAAGCACCTGGCTCCTAGCTTCAGATCAGCGCAACTCTGGCCATTGTGGCCATTTTGGGGGTGAACCTACGGAAAAAGGAAGACCTTTCTCTCTGTCTCTCTCTCTCACTGTCTAACTCTGTCTGTCCAAAAAAAAAAAAAAAGTGTAGCAGTCGGGACTTCAATGGATGCCGATATGGGATGGCAATGCTCAGGCCTTGGCTTAACCTGCAAAGCCACAATGCTGGAAACATTTTCAGACTTTTTTTTTTAACAGCATATTTGAGAGGGCTTTAAACATTTCCAGGGCCTGGCATTGTGACATAGCAAGTTAAGCTGCTGCCTGTGACTCCGGCATCCCATGTGGGCACCGGTTCAAGTCCCAGCTGCTCTACTTCCTCTACTTAGCTCCCTGCTAATGCACCTGGGAAAGCAGCAAGTGCTTGGGCCCCTGCACCCATGCGGAAGATAGAAGATTCTCTCTGCCTCTCTCTTTTTCTGTAACTCTGCCTTTCAAATAAACAAGTAAATCTTTAAAGAGTGTGTGTGGAAAATGCGTGTTATCTTTTTGATGCGTCTTCCGTGAGCCCTGGGGAGCTCCTTGCACAGTAGGTGCCTGCTGAGGTTCGGGAAGGGCTGAGTCCCCCGAGACTTCTGTGTTGCAGCTGAATCCCTACCGGGAGGTGCACACTGACCCTGGTGCCGAGAGCTGGGGCCGCCGGAAAGGTCTTCAGTTTCAACACATGGAGCCCTCGTTCGTGAACGTGGTCTCTGTAAGAGGGGCAGAGACCAGACTAAAACATGCCCCGGTGCTCTCTGATTCAGGCTCAGGCGTGTCCTGGACCCCTCAAGGCTCCGCCTGCAGGGAGCCAACCCCAGATCCCCCTTGACCTTGCCCTTGTAAAGCTTGTGCCAACTTGAGCCCCCTTTCATGACGAAGTAGCCTGCTTCTGGTGTTTCATTACAGTAATGAAAAACTGACCAACACTCAGTGCTCCTCAGCCACCTGATGGGGGGAGGGGAGGGGGGAGGGAGAGGAGGGAGTGGAGCAGCGAGGCAGAGTTTCACTGGGAAGGAAAGACTTGAACTCCTCTGTTTGGGAGACCTTGGACAACAGCCCTTCCTCTGACCTTGCAGACTGCCCGGAGCGTCCTGCGTTCATACTGAGCAGCCTTCTGCACCACGGCTTGGAAAACCCGGGGGGGCAGAGTCTCAGGGAGGCCAGGCTGCCCCTCCCCGGAACCCGGCATGCAGGCCCTGCCTTGTGGCCCTGAAAGTGTCCCCCCTCCTCTCTCCCAACCAGAAGGCCACCCTCAACTGCTCCCCTTCAAGCTCACTCAGCTCTGGGAAAAGCTAGCAGGAAGACATAGACAATGCCAAGGTCGAACGGAGTTCCTCGTCCTGTGACCTCAAGTCTGAACTGGTCCAGAAAGACCCCTGTCGTCGTGGGAAGGAGCCCTCCTACACCACGATGTTCTAAGAGCCCAATTAATATGAGTATATAAGGACAGAGGGTCCCAGAAAATAGAAATTTAGAGGATTTCATGGATGACACGAAAATGTAGTAAATGGTTTCAGCACCCAACCACAGAAAGTGGTTTAAAGTAAGTAATGCTGTATCAAAAGGTAGAATATTCTAGCTCGTTAAGTATAACATTTGAAAAAAAAAGTCCCATCATGTTCTAAAAATGTTCATCTTGAAGCTGATATTGTGGCATAGCAGGGAAAGCCACCACCTGCAATACTAACATCCCGTTGGCACCAGTCCCAGTGCTGACTGCTCCACTTCCAATCTAGCTCCTTGCTAATGGCCTGGGAAAAGCCATGGAAGATGGCCTAAGCATTTGGGCCTCTGCTACCCCCGTGGGAGACCTGGATGAAGTTCTTGGCTTCTGGCTTCAGCCTAGCCCAGCCCCGGCCACTGTAACTACCTGGGTAATGAACCAGTGGTTAAAAGATATCTTTCTCTAAGGGGCCGGTGCAGTGGCACAGCAGGTAAAGCCACCACCTGCAGTGCCGACATCCCATATGGGCGCTGGTTCGAGTCCCAGCTGCTCTTCTTCCGATCCAGCTCTCTGCTATGGTCTGGGAAAGCAGTAGAAGATGGCCCAAGTGCTTGGGCCCCTGCATTTGCGTGGGAGACCTGGAAGAAGTTCCTGGCTCCTGGCTTCGGATCAGCACAGCTCCGGCCTTTGGAAGACCTCTCTCTCTCTCTCTCTGCCTCTCCTCTCTCTGTGTAACTCTGACTTTCAAATAAATAAATAAATCTTTTTTTTTTAAAAAGATCTCTCTCTTTAACTGTGACTTTTAAGTGAATACATAAATCTTTTTAAAAGTTGATCTTTTTAAAGGAAAAATATCATACAAATGTGCTAAATAGAATCCTACAGGTGCCAAATTGTTGGCCATACCTATGTCTGGAGGGCAATGGAAGGGTGAATTTTGTTTTTATCTTTATGCTTCTTGGTATTGGCCGCAATGATCATGTTCCACCTATATTTCAATAAAAGAAAGCATGGTTCGTCCCCTCCCATAATAAAATGTACACAATTGCGTGCTTTTTAAGGCAGAGAAGCGGCCTCTCCTTGTCTTTGACCTTCCTAAGCCCCATCTGCCATCTCAGGGCCTCCTCCAGAGAAGGAAGCTCATAACTCTCGGTGGGTGCCCACGGTCTCCAGGAGGAGCAAGACCAAGTGCTGAGGCGGGAGCCTGGCCCCCACCACAGATCTGAGCCCAGGACTCTCGTCCCAGCTTAGAGAGGAGAGAAGCAGCCAGCAGACGGGAGCAGGGAGGGGCTGGTACCTCGGTCCCCCACGCGCTCCTGCACCCACTGGGCGGCGGCCGCGATGCTCTCGGTCTTGGTGACGTCCAGGGTCACCGTCTCCACCCTGTCTGATGTCTGGCGCCTCAGCTGCTCAGCCCTCTCCTCCGTCAGACACGCAGCCAGCACCCTCAAGCCCCTCCTGTCCAGCTGTCTGGCCAGCAGGCTCCCGAAGCCGGAGTCACAGCCCGTGATGAAGACGAACTTGTCCAGGAGCTGGCTCACCACCTGCCTTTCCCGGTACCAGCGCACCAGGTAGTACAGGCCCACGAGGGCCACCAGCCACAGCCGCATGGCTTTGCGGGGGTCACACATGAACTAGAGGTGTTCAGAGCCGTGCCTGGTCTCCCAGGCAGGAGGGCTGTGGCAGCAGCCTGGCCAGCAGGCTCCCTGGACTGCAGTCCTCACCTCGTCCCTGATGGCCATCTTCCTGGAAATTCCTGTATCTTACCTTACTCCTCTTCGACTGTTTTTGGGATTGCTAAATCTGTGTCCTTGGAACTATCAAGTTCTTTCCAGAAGGAAAGCATGAGTACTCAGCAACACTCTGTCTGCTGCTGACACAGGTGCCGGTGCAGGTGTGCACACAGAGAATGTCAAGTGCTCTTACGTAAGCGCAAGTGCACAACTGCCTCTATTGGGCCAAAGTCCTGAACCACGGGCGTCCTGATTACAGGCGGGGTTTTCTTGGGGATCTGCAGTCATGGGCAAGACACAGTAGACGGAATCCCCTCTCTGAGCCTGCACGTCCTCTTCCGGCTCAGCATCCAGACTCGCCCCTCGGAGAACCAAGTCAGAGTCTCTCCAGGAGTGGAAGGGGGAGGAGAGAGGGCAGGAAGAGGTCCCCTCCCGGGATGAGTGCCCTGGTTGCAGGGAGGGCGGAGGGAATGTCGTGCAGAAAGCAGGTGCAGAGGAGTTGGGAGGGAGGGTGAGATGTTTCCTGCCCCAACCATCGGCTGGAGCAGAGCTGTGGCTGCAGTTTGAGCACTGGCCTGGACCAGGCCCCATGGACTGGTCAGTCCATGCCCATGTGGTCAGTCTCTTCAGTATCAGGATGTCCCTCATTGCCCCCACATGGGGCCTCCAAGAAGGCGGGAAAGAGCAAAGCCATGGGCTGCTAAGGGCCTGGTTTAGGTGTTAACCACACAGCCTGTTCCTAGCCTGCAGGCTGTGTGCCACCCTGCTAGGCCAGGGACAGGACACACACAGCCCCTTCCTTGCAGGGGTGGCAGAAGTGGGAAGTCACTGACCCTCTGCTCTTCCGAAAGGGCCACGGTTGCAACGGAAAGCAGTGAGGGCCACTCCCTCATCCGGGCAGACTCAGCTCTCCTGGCTGCAGCAGGCCCCCTCTGTAGGATGAGAGGCCTGGGGCGGGGGGAGGGAGGAGCTGTGAAGGTCTGATGGGACTTTGAGGCCCCGGGGACATTGGACATCCCTGTCACCTTGCTTTTCTTTCCACTGTGCCAGGCCCGCCATTGCAGCCCTAGGCAGAGCCTAGTGGCACACAGCTGCCGGTCCCCTGACACAGGCGTCCCCAAGCCTCCTGAACACCACTGTGTGGAAGCTGTAGACTGTGGTCTCGTGGTCACCGTGTTTTTCAGAGGGACCTCGAAGTGCTGCTGTGGGCTCGGGGACAGCAAGAACAGGCCACAAAGATTTCTCCTAGCAAGCCAGGACACTTGGCCAGGAGTGTGGATGTGGGCCCCTGGGGAGCACGCAGCTCAGAGTCTAAGGGAGACGCAGAAGAGCGGGCTTCGGAGAGAGTGTATTTACAGGCAGGACTTTGGAGAGGGCCGGGGGAGTCATTGCCAGGGAGCCTCGGGCCAGAGGTCCCAGACAGGGCCAGGGGGCCTGCAAGGCCGTGTTTCCCCAGCTCAGCTTCAGTTCCTCCTCTCTGGGTTTGGCAGGGTCACCTCCATGGCTGGACCTGGCTTCTTCACTCCAGAACCTTCCGGAAGCAGTGCAATAGTTCCCAAACCCTTCAGCCTTGTCTGTCTGCAGTCCACCTGCCCCGGCTGCACAGGTAAGCTGGGGGACTGTGGGGACAGCTGGCCTCACCCCTCCCTCCAGGACCGGGGCACAAGCCCCTTGCTGCCAACCCCTGCCTTTATCTGTGCCTCTCAATATCTGCTCCCTGGTGCCTTCCTTCCTTTCGAACTGTTGCCCACAATGTCTTGTCTAGTTTTTGGAGGGGGGAGAAAAAAAAAGAGCTGGGGGTGGGGAAGGAGAAAGAGTAAATTTCCAGGAATTGTTTCCCTGCTGCTGCTGCTGAGAACAGAGCTGTTCACCCTCCCACCCCCCCTGCCCAGTTTGGCAGGGAGCCTGCCTCCTGCCCCTCCCTCTGTGCCTTCCTGCCAGGCCCTCTCTTTCCAGCTGCCGCCTCCCAGCAAAAAAAAAAAAAAAAAAAAAAAAAAACAACCTGCATGCTGCATGGAAAGTGCAGACCTGTCACTTATTTGTTCCTGTGGGAGCGGCTTCGCTCTGAGCCTCCGCCAGGGGAAGCCCGGCGCTTCCTTCTGCTGTGAACGCACGCTGGGCAGTGGAGCAGGTGGGGCCAAGGCTGCAGGTGACGCCTCCCTGTGGGAGGGAGGATTCCCAGACCCCGGTGACCTGAGCCACTAGAATGCACAGAAATGCCCGTGGTGTCACCCACGTGGCGAGGACAGAGCCCGGAGCCAGGGGCCTCCGCGGAGGGGGCTCAGTCCAGCAGAGGCTCGGTCAGCACAGTGCGAAGGCGTGCAGAGAAAAGGCCCCTTACTGGAAAAAGATATCAAAGGCCCAGAAACTGAGAGCCTAGAGACAGAAAGAATTGTCTGAAAAATCAAACCAAGCATGTCTTTACCTTGCTGCAGTTGATGACAGATTTCTTGACCTGGGAGTGGTCTGATGGCTAAGGTGAGGGTTTCACTGGAGCGAGTGTTGGGTGCCACTGTGAAGACTTGGCTGGGGACGCCCTCACCCCATTGGCAGTGCCTGGGTTCAAGTCCCAGTCCCGCTTCTCGTTCCAGCTTTCTGCTAATGCGGACTCTGGGAGGCAGCAGTGATGGCTCACGTACTTGGGCCCCTGCCACTCATGTGGGAGACCTGGACGGAGTTTCTGGCTCCTGGCTTTGCTCTGGTCCAGCCCCCAGCTGTTGGGAGCATTTGGGGAATAAACTAGTAGATGGAAGATCTGTGTGTGTGTGTGTGTGTGTGTGACTTTCACGTTGATGCAAATAAAAAACATTAAGTTCATACAAAATACCTATTATGGAAAAAATTGCATATTTGTGCAAAATAAATTTATCTTTTAATTCCATTTTCCCAGAAGCTGTTTGAAGTCCCCTACCTCATGTACTGGAATATTACTTACCATGAGAGGGAATGAAACACAGATACGGTGTGGATAAACTCAGAAGCATTATACTAACAGCCACAGACAGTCACATAGTACGAGTCCGTTTAATTTTTTATCTTATTTATTTATTATTTTATCTTATTTATTTATTATTTTATCTTATTTATTTATTGAAAGGAAGAGTGGCAGAGAAAGAGAGAGAGAGGGAGGGAGAGAATCTTCCAGCTACGGGTTCACTCCCTAAATGCTGACAACTAGGGCTGGGCCAGGCCAAAGCCGGGAGTCAGGGGGTCCACCCGGGCCCCTATGTGGATGGCAGGGATCCCACCACTAGAGCCAACACTGCTGCCTCCCAGGGTGCACACAGGCAGGAAACTGAAACTGGAAGTGAAGTGGAGACCAGACTCTGATCCAGGCACTGCGGCGCGGAATGCAGGCGCCCAAGGCCTGTCCCGTGAGTCCGTGTGTATGAAACGGCCGGAATGGGACCGCCCATGGAAGCAGATGGCGGAATGACAGGGGCTGGGGCTGGGGGCCGGGGAGGGCGGGGTGACTATGGAACAGATACAGGGCTTTCTCTAGGGGTGATGGCCGTGCTGGGGAGCTCGACAGAGCGGGGCTGCACATAAACCCGCGTGTACTCACTGCCACAGCATCTCGCGCTTTTAAACTGGCTCCTTTCGCATTAGGGGACTTTCACCTCCGATGCATGCAGATTTCACGCCCTCAGCCAACATGCTCCTGACCCTGTGCCTACAAAACCAAGGGCTCAGGCCCAGGAGGCTCTGTGGCCGTGCAGTGTGGCGTGTGTGAGACAGGCAACGTCTCTGGGCCTCGGCGACGAGGAAGACACCCCTCTCATCTCCCCACGGGGCACTCAAGGGGACTGACCGCCTGAGAGAGCTCTGCAGGGCAGGAAGCACTGCCCACAGTAGCACAGGACACGGGACAGAGGGAGAGGCAGGTCCCGTCTCTCCCCCACGAGCCATCTCCTGCCCCAGCCCGTACCACACCCTTCCCGCAGCAAGTGTGGAGCCTGGGGGTGGGGGTTAGGGGAGGGGAGATGCGGTAGGCTTCCCTTTCCACCCAGGTTCTCATGAGGGCAGGGAGCTGGATGCCCTGTGAGGGGCGGGAGAGAATGGCTGGGGCCAGTCATCAAAAGCCCAACTGGATTTTTCTATTTCTTTTAGAAGCAACCCCCACCCCACCCCCCGCCAGCCCTGCCCTGCACAAGACACGCAGCTCTGCTCTGGGGGACTGGAGTGGGAGTCCAGGCCGGAGAGGACAATGCGCATTTACCCTGCGACACACGTGTGCGATGCACTTTGCCTCTATGGCTCACCCCCGTTAGCAGGCGTGACTGTTGCCCCCTTTTGCAGAGGAGAGAAGAACTGAGGCTTAGAGGGACAGGGTGCTGAGGCTCCTCTGCTGGGACGTCCCCTCTCGCGGGACTGGGGAGCAGCAGGAAAACCTCATCCATCTGCCACAGAGCTCAGCCAGTGACAGCTGCTTCCCGGACGGAGGGCGGCCCCCGCAGCCAGCAGGAAAGCCAGCCCCACAGCAGCCTCCTCGCAGCTCCCCAGCTGCCCAGACCACACAGGCGCTCCTGCACCGCACTGGGGGTTCGCACAAGAGACGCTCAGGTGAGTGTGGCTCTGTCTCCAGGGACAATGGCAACCAGGGGCTTGGACACATAGGGGTGCATGGATTTTCCCAGGGGTGAGTTAGATGTGTGTGTGTGTGTGTGTGTGTGTCCATCCCACACCCACTGCCCAAGGCAGAGCAAGAGCCACTGCTGATGACCTGGGCCAAGGACCAAAGAGTGAGGCGTCAGGGGAGAAGACCCCCGGGGCTACAGGCGGGTGGGCCTAGCAGGTGCAAACAGTCCTGGTCTCTTCCAGCCCTGAAACCTCATAACCGCGTCTCTGCTCTGGAGGCAAAGCCGGCAGGTGAGTTGCATGTCATTTATTCAGTTTGAATCTAAACCCCGCCCCTCTTGCTTGTCTTCAGTCCCAGCATCTTCCCCGAAGCACCCCAGTCCCTGTGGCTTTCAACCTTTCGAATGCGCAGCTGCTTTCTTTTTTTTTTTTTAAGATTTATTTATTTATTTGAAAGTCAGAGTTACACAGAGAGAGGAGAGGCAGAGAGAGAGAGAGAGAGAGAGAGAGAGAGAGAGAGGTCTTCTGCCTGCTGGTTCACTCCCCAAATGGCCGCAACGGCTGGAGCTGCGCCGATTCAAAGCCAGGATCCAGGAGCTTCTTCTGGGTCTCCCACGTGGGTGCAGGGGCCCAAGCACTTGGGCCATCTCCTGCTTTCCCAGGCCACAGCAGAGAGCTGGGTTGGAAGTGGAGCAGCCGGGACTTGAAGCAGCACCCATATGGGATGCCAGCACTGCAGGCGGCGGCTTTACCCCTTACGCCACAGTGCCAGCCCCAAGGCCGCTTTCGAGGTCTCCTTTCCCTCCCCACCACAACCTTCTCCCCAGCAGAGTGTGTGCTGGTCCTGATGACAGCCGAAGCCAGCTCGGGGCCCCGCCCCTCGGAGGTGGTCACGCCGACCGCCCCAGCCAGCGACTTCCCGGAGATCCACAACTGGACGGAGATGCTTGACTTCCTCAACGCCACGCTCTCCGAGTGCCACCTGAACCTCAGCGAGAACACCAAGCGTGCTGTGCTGTTTGTGGTCTACCTGGCCATCTTTGTGGTGGGACTGGTGGAGAACCTGCTGGTGATCTGCGTCAACTGGCGACGTGCGGGCCGCGTGGGGCTGCTCAACCTGTACGTCCTCAACATGGCCGTCGCGGACCTGGGCATCATCCTGTCGCTGCCCGTGTGGATGCTGGAGGTCACCCTGGACTATACCTGGCTGTGGGGCAGCTTCGCGTGCCGCTTCACACACTACTTCTACCTGGCCAACATGTACAGCAGCATCTTCTTCCTGGTGTGCCTCAGCGTGGACCGCTACGTCACCCTCACGCGAGCCTCGGCCTCCTGGCAGCGCCACCAGCACCGAGCGCGCCGGGCCGTGTGTGCGGGCGTCTGGGTCCTCGCGGCCATCGCGCCGCTGCCTGAGGTGGTGCACATTCAGCTGATGGAGGGCCTGGAGCCCATGTGCCTCTTCATGGCGCCTTTCGAAACATACAACTCCTGGGGCCTGCTGGTGTCCCTGTCCACCACCATCCTGGGCTTCGTGTTGCCCTTCCCTCTCATCGCTGTCTTCAACGTGCTCACGGCCTGCAGGCTCCGGTGGCCGGGGCAGTCCGAGGGCCGGCGCCACAGCCTGCTGCTCTGTGCCTACATAGCCGTCTTCACCATCTGCTGGCTGCCCTATCACCTGGCCCTGCTGCTGCTCACCCTGTACGGGACCCACATCTCCCTCCACTGCTACCTGGCCCACCTGCTCTACTTTTTCTATGACATCATCGACTGCTTCTCCATGCTGCACTGCGTCGCCAACCCCATCCTTTACAACTTCCTCAGCCCCAGCTTCCGGGGCCGGCTGGTGAGCGCCGTGGTCCATTACCTCCCCAAGGACCAGGCGCGTGCAGGCGGCCGGGGCTCCTCCGCCTCCTCCACGCAGCATTCCATCGTCATCCTCAAGGAGGGCAGCCCGCCCTCTGCAGCAGGCCCCGGGCCACACCAGGGCCCCAACTGCCAGGCGCCCTCTTTGCCTCCAAATACCTCGCCCATCTCCGTGCCCCAACCTCCCACGCCCAGCGGAGGTGGGCCGCAGGCACCTCGTGAGTGAAGGGAAGGCGGGAGGGCCAGGGGAGAGATTCCTGGGGTGTGAGCATCTGAGCGCCTGCGGGCCATGTTGAGTAGCCCTCAAAATGGAGAGGTGGCGGGGGGTGGGGACAGAGAACAGGTCCTTGTATCCAAGGGGCCATGCAGGAAAAAAACAAAGGTGAAATAAAGCGTAGAGGCGGCTCTGTCTCCGATGTCTGATCACCCCATGCTTCCAGCTGCAGTTGGGAAGGGAGCTGGCAGAAGCAAGGGGACCCCCCGTTTCACAAATCACCAGGGGGCTAGAAAGAGGGGGCGCTGTAGGAACCTCACAACATGTCCCTTGTGTGTTTGCCTGTTCCACTTCCAGCTCACCATGGGGACAAGAGGCCAGAGGCCAGGGAACCAGGAGGCCCCAGCAGGGCGGCCCCTGGCCGTGCATCCTCAGGGCTGTGATAAGTCAGGGGCTGGGAGGATGGGGACAAGGCCAGGGCCAGACACAGGCACCCTGCAGCTGGGTCAGCAGGATGGTTTCTCCACCCTCAGCCAGCCAGGAAACAGGGGCTCTATTTCCTGGCCGTGGCTCCCCTCCCCCTTGTCCATCCTGCTCCCCCTCCTCCAAAGCAGAGGGGCTGTCCCTGAGTCAGTGTTCCTTGAAGCTGAGGGACATACTCCCAGCTTTGGATCCGGGATGCTCCGAGGCTTCCAGGAAGACCCGGAGCTATCAGAACCGCCCGCCCCACCCTCATCTCTCCTTTTCCCTCCAGATCACGGGGCACCCGTGCTGGGAGCAGATCCTGGGACGGCAGCAGCAGGGCCTGGCAGGTGCTCCATCCCTCAGCCTTTGTCCCCGCCGCAGGATGGGGGGAGTGGAAATTTCCGAGTTCTGTCACAGGGCAGAGTGCTGACGCTGTGTTAAGTCAGTTCTCCCTGGCCATCTCTTTTCATTGTTTTCCTGTCCGGCTACTTCTGCTCATAAACACTTGTTCTGTAGATAAGCAGCCCTGTTGTTGACAGGCAGGTCTTGGGAAAGTCGGACCGTGTCCAGGAAGCACCGTGCAGTAAAAGCCCGAGACGAGCTTCTAGCTTCTGTTTCCACTTCCACATCCTCTCAGTCCTGCTGTGGAGAGGGAGGGGTGGTGGATGTGATCTCTGATCACCCCAGGGTCTCCTCCGTCCCACTCAACAGCTCCGTGTCTGGAATCCTCTCACTTCCCGTCTCCTCCGCCTGTAGAAACCTGAAGTTGTACTCATGGGAGGCGTTCAGCGTGCACTCCGCTGGTGCACGCGCCCACACCTAAGGGCCTGGAGCAACAAACAGCGCCCCAGTGCAGGGCTGAAGGCTTTTGGGATCAAGAGTCTGGGTTGTGGCTCAGGGCTGCAATGGGGCCTAACCTAACAATGCAAAGACTGCATTAGGGACCTTGTTCAACACCCAGCAGAGGAGCAGGGGTTTGCCCTGGCGCTTCAGACACCGCCTGAAGCCACAATCAGAACGCCTGGGTGTAACTCCCAGCTCCAGCTCCTCGTCCTGGCTTCCTACCAGCGCAAACCCTCAGAGGCGGCAGGCGATGGCTCTAGTGGTTGGGTCCCTGCCACCCACCTGGGAGACCTGGACTGAGCTCCTGGTTCCAGGCTCCTCCCTGGGCCCAGCCGTAGCCATTACAGGAACTGAACCAACAGACGGGAGCCCTTATCTGTACCTCTGCCCCTCGAACAAAACAAACCACCACCAAGCCAAGATCTGATGCCCGCGTCATACCCCACCCGTTCCTGGAAGATGCGCCCTCTGTCCTGCCCCAGGTCACTCAGACGCCACTTCCCCAAGCCGTTATCACCCTGGCACTGACTACTTCCGTAGGGCCCTTCCACTCACCCACGTGTGGGCAGTGGGAACTGGCGGCACTGACTGCAACAAGGCTGTCATGGGAGCCTGGCCTGGGCCACACCAACCTCCAACAGCCAGAGGTTTGTCTCCTCTGTGGGAACACATCTGGATCCACCTCAAAGTGAAACCAAACCTCTGCTTCCTCCCTGCTTGACCCTCCCTCTGCTCTCACTCTGCATCCGCCTCTGCCCAGTCCCAGCGAGGCACAGGAGTGAGTGTCGGCAACACAGCGTGCGGCCAGTCGCTCACTTTGCAGGGTGGCCCAGCCAGCGCTCAGGGACAGCTCCCTGAACAGGTGCAGGCTTTGACTTCAGCACCCACTAAAACACATGTCAGCACACGAACCCCGGGGCGTTCCAGCCCCGGGACAGGAACGCGTGCCGGGCGCCTGCTGAGAGACCTGCTGCTGACAGGACCAGGAGCCCAGATGTTGTGAGCACGCTCGTGGCACACAGGAAAACAACTCCCGTTTCAGATTTCTTTTTTTTTATTCTAAATAAAAACCACACTTTGTGCTGAACAATGGAATATAAAAGAATCAGATGTACAACGATTTTAGACATCTACTATTTGGGAAAAGAAGTTTACAAAATATACAAAACTTTACAGCAATAGATAGTAAACACTTAAATATTAGGAGGTCAGTACTTCTTAATTTAATGGAAGGAGTCGGACGTTAAGAACTCGTCTGTTTCATAAGAGACTTTAGCCAGTACAGCTGCGCAGCGGACCAGGCTGGGGGGGGGTGGGGTGGGGGATGGGGAGGAGTGTTAAAGAAACATCAAAATCAAGTTTCCTTCTCACTGTGCAGCGCGTGATGCGTAACCCCACCGCTTCCTCAGCTGGCCGGTGCGAAGCTAGGCAGGAGGACACTTGGGAACCCCCGGGGGGGCACGGCCCACCCCCATGCCAACAGACTCAGTGTCCATCAATAAAGGGAGTGAAACCCACTTCTGAGGTTGAGTGGTCTGGGGTCTGGACAACGGGGCACAGCAGGAGACCAGGAGAGGAAAAATCAGTAGCAAAAACCTGACTGGGAAGAAGGTGCGGAGGCCCAGAGGCTTGTCCAGGACTCAGAGGGGTGCTGACAGTCTAAAGAGAAGTCAACAACTCTTACCCATTTCCTGTTCTTGAGGGTCACCTGGGCCAAGCCCCCACCTCACCTCCTCTCTTCCCAAGTAGCCATGAATGCAGGGAGGGACTCCACGGAGTCTTACGGTTAGGACCAACACCAGGATCACCGGGCACTGGAGTACGGATCCCGCCCTCTGGCCGAAAGCAGCCCTGGGTGCCACAGCAGTACCTCCGCCTGCCCTTAGGGGACTGGGAAGCAGCCCGCGTTGGGTTTAACGCGCTACAGTCGTCACCTTCAAAGTCCCGGTCATGTGAACACGAGGGCTCTGTGACAGTGGAGCGGGTCCTGAGGACAGAACGAGAGAGAACGGGGAATGGGAGGGCACGCGAGGTCCCCCGGGCTCCGGGAGACGACGGGACCACACGACTCAACGGGCACAGGGCCGAAAATCAAAACGGCAAAATGGAGTGAGTGCCTCCTGCTGGTCAGGCCCGAGGGCCCTCGCCAACACAGCGTGAGTAAGACGATTCAGAAGGTGAACTAGAGGCGGAGGAAGCAAAGGCAGCTCCCGACGGAGTCCAGGCGGGAGCGGGGCGCTGCCGCTGGGCAGGGCTTTGGTCAGGGGCCCCGGGAGCTCCCAAGCCACCGCCGGGAGCTTGTTTTTAGTTTAGTGTTCCAAGGGTCCGCTTTTTGGTTTACTGGCAACAAGGGCAAGTTTCACAGTTTCAGTTAGGTACGCAGACCACCCGGCACCCCCGATGGCCACTAAGGAAAGGGTTTCTCCAGCAAGTCTTCCATCCCCAGCGGCCTGGCTGGGCTGCACAGGTACCGCCCCCTCAGTCAGTCCTCGCCAGCCACACCTGCTCACGAAGCTCACACACACCAGACTGCAGTCTGCCCCCCCTCGTGGCCTAAACGCCCAGAGCTCAGCGTCGAGCAATGGGAAGCCAGCAGTCCTAAGGAAAAGCCTCGGCACCGCTCGCCCAAGGAGAAAGTCCTGAGGGGACCGTGAATGAACTGGGTGGCGAGGGTCAAGGGTAGGCCCTCAACTGGCCACTGGACAAGTCCCTCCATCTGACGGGCACCCCAGCAGCCAGCCAGGCGCCCCAGCCTGGGGTCCAACAGGGACAGAGCTGCGGGTGCCCCGCGTGTCTCCATGTGGACGAGGCCCTGCGTGTGACCCCGCCCCCCAACCCAGTCTCTCCTGACTCCAGGACCACACAAGGGGCACGGAGGGTCTGGGAATCTACCCGGCTTTCCAGAACTCACACCTACTCCAAAGGGTGGGGAAGAAGAAAAGAACCTGCTGTTTTAAAGCCTCCACGTATGTTCCTCCAATCTCCAGGCAGGACTGTCCCCCAGAATATGGCTACTTGCTGAGAAGAAACGCATTTTCCTGAAGTCTCTTATGCAAAAGAGATGCTGGGTAATGTGTATACGAAAACAAAACAAAACAAATAAATAAATAGTAAGGTCCAAAAAGGCTCTGTGGGTTACTTAAAACACCTGCTTGTGAAACAGCCCGGGGTGCTGCATGGTCCCCGGGGCAGGGACTCCCAGAGCTCTCCTGAGCAGGGTGAGGTAGTATGAGCTACTGAGGTGCCCCCTTGCGGGTACACAAGGTCCAGGGGCCCTCCCTCCAGCCTTCTTTGGGCAAGACTTGAGCAAAAACCAACTAAGAATGGAGCCACTGGTCCCGCGGTCCTGGACATCCAGGGAGGGCCTGAAGCAGCCGTCATCCAACAGCGCCCCCTGGAGGTGATGCAAGGGCAGACAGATCGGGATAATTTCCAGCAGGTCAAAGGTGAGCGGGCCAAAGCAGCCGCACTGTTAGCACAAAGTAAACAACAGGTTGCCCAACCGGGACAAACAGAACACACACCCTGCTACACACCACCACGCACTCGGGTCCCTCTCACCCTGGAGGGCTCAGAGTCCACCACGCCACTGCCTACTGGGCTCTTCTCGTCGCCGCTACCGGCCAAACACCTCTGGGTGGAGCACAAACATAAATTAAGGCAAGGCTGCTGTTGTCAGGGGCATCCCCACCTCCCCACCAGGAAATCAAGGCCGATGGAGCTGGCCAGAGCGACAGGTGACTCCAGCAAAGTGGCTCCTCGTCCTCTTGCCCCACAGCGGGGCCCCGGCGTCCTGGGCCATCACTCCGCAAAAAAGCATGTCTCTTTGGAAATGAGAAGAAAAGAGCAACCTCCCTTCCTGTCCATCCGGGCTTCCACTCGAGGCGGCACTGCAGGACACCCCTTCCGGCAGACAAGAACTCATCCCAGAGCTTCCTGACCTGAACAGAAAGCTCTGTCCCCAGTTTGGATCTAGCTGCCCCAAAGCTGCTCGCTGTCCAGTCAGCAGATTAGGGCCGCGGAGCCAGCAGGCACCTCCATCCCTGACACCTTTGCCCTGCTGCGGGCTGGCGCTGGGCCCTGCAGGGGCGGGCCTGCTGCCCAGGCTTCTCTGCACGACCACATTCCCCCAGTCTTCTCACGGCTGGTCGTCGCGGTCGGAGGTCCGGCACTAACACCCACAGTGAACGAAAACCTCTCTCTACCTCCTCTCTTCCGGTGAGGCTGTCGGTTGGATTCTTAGCAGCATAAAACCTATCAGTAAACTAAAACCGGAGAGGCTGGGCAGGGGACCTAGCTGACACAAGCTGCTTGGCCAGATCCCAAAACCAGCCTCCAAGGAATCAGAAACGCCCCTCGTGGGCAAGAACGGGTGTGGAGGTAAATGCGATAGGGCCGCTGTTTCATAAAAAGATGGCAACGGCTCGTGTGCTCTCTCTCTCTCCTTTCGACACAACACAGAACAGAATTCCTAGCAAGGCAAAACTGCAACGTTGGCTGGGGAGGGCCCAAGGGCCATCGGGAAAACCAGCGTCCTGGCTGCCCTGCGGGCGCTGCCCCAGGCTCCACGGGGAGCCAGTCAGCTGTCCGGGCTCTTCTCGGCCTCTTTGGAGTGGATGATATACATGAAGGTCTGCTCGATGGTGAAGTCGGGCGGGAGGCTGCCCTTGTGCACGCCCACGTGCTTGCTCATGAGATTGAGGGTGGAGCTGTAGTGGCCGCACACCGTGCAGCGGTACATGAGGGCCCCCGAGTGCGTCTTCAGGTGGCACTTGATGGTTGAGCGGCCCCGGAAGAACTTGTGGCACACCTTGCACTGGTACGGCTTCTCGCCCGTGTGGATGCGCCGGTGGTAGTTGAACTCGCTTGTGTGGGCAAACCTTTTGCCACAGACCTTGCAGCTGTACTTGCTGTTCCCAGGTTGGCCCTGCAGAGCCAGCTCCTCGCTCAGGAACTCCTCGGCCGGCAGCTTCCGCTTCTGCAGAGCTGGGAGCTGCAGCCCAAAGCCGGGCCGTGCGTCAAGGCCACTGTTGCATTTGTGCTGGCTCACGTGGTAGCGATAGGCGGCCTCCGACTTGAAGCTCTGGCTGCACAGGTGGCAGCGGAAGAGGGCGTCTTCCAGGCTTTGGTGTACGGCCATGTGCTTCTCCAGCAGGTGCCAGTCCACAAAGCTGTTGGCACAGACGGAGCAGGAGAAGACGGAGATGCCCAGGTGGGAGAGCGTGTGCCACATGAGGCTGCACAGGTTGAGGTGGCGCTGGTCGCAGACACTGCAGGCCTGGCCCTTCAAGTTCAGGTGGTCGAGGATGTGGCCCCGGACCACGTGGAAATCTTTGGCCAATGCTTTCCCACAGGCAGCGCACTTCAGCTCCGGGCAGGCTGTCCCTGGAAACAGACCCAGCTTCCCGGGCAGGGGGTCGTTGGGGTGCACGATGACATTGTTCTCAAAGATCCCGTCCCGCCGGTGGAGGGTCAGCTGCCACTGGGTAAAGAATTTCGTTTCACACATGTCGCAGGAGAAGAGGAAAATGCCGATGTGGGACAGCACGTGGGTCACCCGGGAGTTCCGGTCCTGGAAGTGGGTCTCGCAAACCTTGCAGTTGCCTGTCAGCAGGTCCACGTGGTCCCGGGCGTGCTGCCGGATCAGCTGGATGTTGGGCTCTAGAACCTTCTTGCACACCTGGCAGGGCATGGCCTTGCTCTCGCGGCTGTCACTCTCGCCGAAGGTCAGCTCGTCCTCGCTGTCGTCGCTCAGCTCGATCACCTCCTCCGGGGCCCCGATCTCTTCGGTGGGGTCTTCAAACTGCAGCTCGTCATCCCCCAGGTCCTCGAGCTGCAGCTCGTCCACCTGCCCGAAGCCCGGCTCTCTGGAGTGGTCGCTGCTGCTCACACAGGAGTTGGCCCCCGTGGTGACGTCCACTGCGTTGTCGGAGGTGAAGAAGCTGTTCCTGCCGAAGTCTCCGTTGCTCTGAACTTTGTACGGCTGGCAGGAGCTCGCGCTGGCCTGGATGCCTGTGCTGACGGTGCCCAGGGCTGGCTGGCCCACCACACTGGGCACGGACGGGAAGGCAGCAGGAGCATCGTGGTCTTCTGTCTTTGGTGGCAGCGGCGGCTGCGACAGAGGCAGGCCGTGGCCGGTGTCGCCGGCGACGCTCCTCTCCTCCTCTTTGTAGCTTCCGCCGGCATCGCTGGGCAACGCGTAGCTTCTGTCGGGGACGAAGTGCTCCCCACCGCTGCGGAGTTCGCCGAGCGGGTGGGCAGGTTCGGCTGAGGGGCAACTCAGGGCCGCAGGGTGACTGTCCCCGGGGCCGGTGAGGGGCTTGGCCACGGCAGTGCTCTCCAGGTCAGGGAAGGTGGAGTGGCAGGCCCGGAGGAGGTCCTCCATGCCCAGGCGCTCGGCCACCTCATAGATGACCCCCACGTTGATGAGGTCCGTGAAGAGCTCCGACGTGTAGACGAAGCTCAGGATCTTCTCGAAGTTGGCGGGGGTGATGAAGTCCACCACGTAGGTCCTGGCGGCGTCAAGTCCGGCATTCAGGAAGAGGTTCTGGAAGTAGCCGGCCGCGCAGGCCAGCACGGCCTTGTGGGCCGGGAAGGAGCGGCTCCCCACCACGATGGTGACATCGCACATGGTCTCCGAGAGCCGGCACTTGTTGAGTTCCTTCAGCAGGTTGTTGGGGTGGTTGGTGCTTTGCAGTTTGATCCTCATGCCCATCTTAGCAGCTCCGATGACGGCGCCTCCTTCTCAGCCGCTTGATCTGTGGGTAGCCAGAGACAGAGACGGATGAGCCTTCTGCTCTGCGGAAGACACCACCACTCCGAGCAGGAGTGAAGGGCCCTGGAGGGCCAGACAGTGGCCCCGCCCCCTGCATGCACCGTCACCATACCACGTTTCCCAGAGGACCGCAAAAGACCTGGTGGCTTGGTCTCAAGAGACAGGCAGAGGGGTCGCAGGCCTGGCCGGGTGGGAAACTTGCACCCTGGAGCCGAGTGGGAGCGTTCGCTCCGACACAACCCCACGCTTCGTTAGCAGAGCGCCTGGCCCAGACTGTTCTCTGCCTCCTTTCCTCCCAGGAGCAAACTTGCGCGTCTCGGCAAGTACACTCTCTTCCCTCCCAAGGCCAAACACCATACACAGCCCCGAACGCAACGACCAAGGCTCCCTCAGCTCCCTAGGAAAAGATAAGCCTTCTCTGCCTCCTTCCAGCCCCTAAATAAATCTCATTCCTGAATGCCCCCCTCTCCTGGCCTCTGACACCCAGAGGCTGCTTATTCTGCAAACACGGCGACCCCAGGGCAGGAAAGCACGGGGGGGGGGGGGGGGGGGCTGTGCCTTTTTCTCCTGCTCACTGCCTCTTCAGGGGTACACGGGCCAGGTCCCCGGGAGAAAGACGCCCACTGCACACACAGGTAAGCCTCCTGGAGGCGCGGTCCACACCGCCTTCCCCGCCCTGGACTCCTGCAGCCCAAGGAAGAAAGGCCCACCACATTCCTGTCCCCTCGTCCGTCTCCCGCCTCGCCCCGCGCAGCACGGCCCCCCGTCTCCGGCTCTCCCGAGTCTACCAACAACTCCCAACTTTTCCTGGAGCCCAGGAAGCTCCGCAGTGTCGCTGGGTACCGGCCTGGCAGCTCCCGGGCCTGGCGGCCACTCAATGGCCGGCGAGTCGGGGGCACTGGCGGCCGCCGGGCGGGGAGGGTCGCAACTTCCCAAGAAGGGCGCCCCAACAAGCCGGCGGCGCCGCGGTCTCCCCTGCCCTGTGGGGGTCGGACGCGGGAGGGAAGGGCGTTGGATCGGGCTGGGGCGCTCAGGCTCCGGGCGGGCACCGAGCGCCTCGGCCCCTCCAAGACAGCAGCGGGTTCATCCGGGCGACCCCGCGCAGGGGGGCGAGGGCGCGGGGCCGACAGGGCCCCAGGGAGCGGCGGCGGGGTCGGCCGGGGCAGGCCGGGGTCCGCGCGCCGGCGGGCAGGAGGGGTCCGGCCGCGGGGACGGGCAGGAGGGAGCCCAGCGAGAGCGAGGGGAAAAGGCCGGGCCGGGGTCGGGCCTCGGCCAGGGCAGCCCTCGGCCCGGCCGCGCTTACCCGGCTCCGCGGGCCCCGAGCACCATCGCCGCCGCCGCCTCACACAAAGGCCCCGGCCCGCTGTGCCCGGCCCGACGAGGAGGCGGCGCCGCTGGCCGCGGCCAGACTCTCCATCCGCCGCGCCGCTCGCCGCGCCGGCCCGGGCCGCCCCCGCCGCCCGGCCCGCAGCGCCCCCCGCCGTCCCGGAGGAGGCAGCGCCCCCCGCCGCCCGGCCCGCAGCGCCCCCCGCCGCCCGGGAGGAGGCAGCGCCCCCCGACGGCGGGGCGGGCGCGAGGCCCCGCGGGGGGCGGTCCCGACGCGGCCAGGCTTGGCTTTTGCGAGCTTGGACCTCGGTGCTGAGGCCCAGTCTTCCCGCGCCCTGGTGCCCGGGAGGTGAAATCCCCTCTCCAAAGCCCCAGGCTGCCCTGTGACGCGTCTCATCGTTCCGGAAGCTCCTTCTCAAACGTCCGCTGCTGCAGTTTGAGTGGTCAGCTTGCTGATTAAGTTAGGCCGCGCGGACTCTCTCTCCGCTCTTAGCGCGCTGGCTGGCTGGCTGGGAGGTCAGGTGCGCAGTGTGAATGTGAGCCAAGGAATGCAGGTGCGCACTGGCAGACCCTCCCTCCGGAGGGTCCACTGCGGCTGCCCCCCATCCGAGATGGCCCAGTGGGGGAAGTCACAGGATGCCCCTGCACCGTGGCCGCCCCGCCTGCTTCCCGAAGCCTGAGCACTCCATCATCTCTCTGCCTCCAGGGCTCCTGTCCAAGAATTGCTATCAAACCAAAACTGCCTGACCTGCTTGCCTCCGCTCCTTCCAGGGACAGCAGGAGTCCCCGTGACCCGCCTCCCCCGCCCCCTTTATTTGAACCTCTCTTCCTGCAACCGCAGGCACTGCCACAAGCCGGCCCAGAGCCCCAGGGTAGGCACACAATTGAGACAGGACTTCCTTGCAGGATAAACGCGAGGGAGGGGCGCATGGGATGCTGCCAACTGACTGCTGCCCGTGTGGCTGCTCAGCAATGGTCAAGTCTCTGGATGAGTTCGAAAGATTGTGGGTCCTCCTCTCCACTCCTCATTAGCCAGTGGGCAGTACCGCACGCTGGCCAACATCCGCTTGTTAGCTAGAGGACGTGGAAACAGCCACACAAGCTGCTCTTGTAGGTTGCGGGCAGGGAATCCCACACACGAAAGTGTTCTTACAGACAGGCCAGCCTTCCAGCTGGGCAGTGGGGTCATGCCCCCCCCTGCACCGGGAGTGGACATCACACAGCCAGCAGGCCCGAGACCTCCAGCACAACACCGAGGTGCCAGATGGAAGGGGCTTGGCCTGTTCACTCTTGCTAACCAGCTGCCGTGGCTGTCTCTGGAGCATGGACCCTGGTACCTCGGGCCAGCAAACCACCTGAAGTGTGCAGATAACATGTATACTGTTAGACTGAGGTTTTTAAAAAGTGAATCACGGGGCTGGCCTTGTGGCACAGTGGGTTGAACTGCTGCATCCCACACCAGCATCCCACATGAACTCCAGTTCCAGTCCCAGCTGCTCCACTGCCCATCCAGCTCCCTGCTAATGTGCCTGCTCCACTGCCCATCCAGCTCCCTGCTAATGTGCCTGCTCCACTGCCCATCCAGCTCCCTGCTAATGTGCCTGCTCCACTGCCCATCCAGCTCCCTGCTAATGTGCCTGGGAAAGCGGTAGAAGATGGCCTCCTGCCACCCATGTGAAGACCTGGATAGAGTTCCGGGCTCCTGGCTTCAGTCTGGCCCAGCTCTGGCCATTGTAGCCATTTGGGGAGAAAGCCAGCAGATGGGAGATCTCTGTCTCTCCACCTCTCTCTCTCTCTCCCTCTCTCTCTCTGCCTTTCAAATGAATACATAAATAAAATCTTTTTTTAAAAAATAGCTGGGGCCAGTGTCCTGGTCTAGCTGGTAAAGCTGATGCCTGTGAGGCCAGCATCCCATAAGGGCGCCAGTTCATGTCCCAGCTGCTCCACTTCCGATCCAGCTCCCTGCTATTGGCCTGGGAAAACAGCGGAGGATGGCCAAGTCCTTGGACCCCTGCAGCCACGTGGGAGACCTTCTGATGAAACTCCTGGCTCCTGGCTTCTGCCTGCCCCAGACCTGGCTGTTTGCCATTTGGGAAATGAGCCAGCAGATGGAAAATTGACCTCTCTCTCCCTCCCTCTCTGTAACTCTGACTTTAAAAATAAATAAATCTTTAAAAAAAAATAAAATGAATCACCAGTCAGTCACGATAGCAGACATCCACGAAGCTCAGTGAAGAAGAAAGGGCCAGGAATTTAGCTGAGGTCAGGTTAACCAGGTCTCCTTAGGCACCGACCTCTCTCCAGCAGGAAGGGGAGGGCCGGGATCTGCTCACATATTCTCCAAGTACAAAAGCAGGAATCTGATTTTTAAATGTGTCTTCATTGCTGCCGGAATCCTCAGCGCTGCAATTTTTGTCAGCCCCACCAGAGAGCAACCTTCCTGCACGGACGCTCCTACTTGGCAAAGCAGTGGTCTCATCTCCTATGTGCCTGACTCCCACCAAGCCTGAGCAGAACCAACGCGCGAGGCTTGCATGACCCATAGAATTCCCCACAGTCTGCAAAAGTGCCCCCTCCAGAGATCTTTTTCTTTTTTTTTTTTTAAAGCAAAGCGCTGAGTCGCCAAAGAGAGGCTCTGGAATTGGGGCTGGGGGCGCTCTTTGATGTCTGGCTCTGAAGCTGACACCTGTGCTTCTGAGCTCACCCTCAGTCCAAAGCAGCCCCATCAGGTTCTGGGATGGCAGAGCTCTCACTGGACTGAGACAACTGCAGGAAGTGGCCCCTGTCCTTCCCCTGCCTAGGGAGGGGTCGACTTTGTAGGCGCTCGATTCAGGGGTCTGACCAAGGCTCCCAGCCAGGCTAAGGCAGGGAGCTGAGGCCTTCCCAGTTTCCACTGGGGCACTGGCACCCCCGCCTCGGGGTCAGGGGCCTGTTGATAGTTGACACATCAGATTAATGAGAGACATCACAGCCACACACACCGCTGTGGGGCCAGCGCTGCAGGGCCAGGCTCACGATAGAGGGGTCTGAAATCAATGTTTTCCTACTATAACTAAGGCAGCCAGTCAACACTTAAAGATCAAGTTCTGTTTGCTCGTGCCCAGCCCTGCTAGATTCTAAACCCCACGCACAGATCAGCTCATCCCCAGCATCTGTCCCAGAACCCACGCTCGACAGGTAGAGACAGAACCCACACTCGACAGGTAGAGACAGGAAAAATGCTCCAGTGCTGTAGAGGCACCCCCTCTCTGACCAGGGCTGTGCACCTCCCTCGCCCAAGTGCAGATTCCAGAACTGATGTGTCCCAGGCCCGTCCTAGAAATACAGACAAGCCGTTCCAAACACCTGTGCTGTCTTCATCTGGAGCGGATCTGTGAAGGTTTCTGCGTGTTAGGCATCATCTTCTGAATTCATTTAAAGAAAAAAAGATTTATTTATTTGAAAGGCAGAGATATATAGAGAGGGAGATAGAGAGAACGCGCCATCTTCCATGCACTGGTTCACATCCTAGATGGCTACAACATCAAGGGCTGGGTCAGGCCAAAGGCAGGAGCCAGGAGTTTTATCCAGGTCTCCAAGGTGGTGGCGGGGGCCCAAGCACATGGTGTCATCTGTTGCTGCTTTTCCCAGGCCATTAGCAGAGAGCTGGATTGGAAGTGGAGCAGCCGGGACTCAAAGTGGTGCCATGTGGGATGCCAGTGCCACAGGCAGAGGCTTAACCTTATTATGCCACAGTACTGGCCCCCATTCTTTTTTTTTTTTTTTTTTAATTACTAAACCTGATATGAACTGCACAGCATTATGTAAGACACTGCTGGGGAAATGGGTATGTGCACAAAATAAAGATACTTCCCTTTAAATATGATGTGAGGAAAAATAAATAAATAAATATGATGAGTGTGTATCACATGTAGACATGTAGACATGTATGAGAAAATGTCAAAAAGTTCATGGAAAATGGAATTGAAAGATAAGCTTACTTTGGTACAAAAAAATAAAGAAATGCATGCATTTTTTTTCATAATACACATTTCCTGTGCATTTTTGAAGACCCCACTTAGGCACAGGTTTTGAAATCATATATACAAGGGCTGACACTGGAGTAGCGGGTAAAGCTGCTGCCCGTAGTGCCAGCATCTCATATGGGCAACTGTTCAAATCCCAGCTGCTCCACTTCCGATCCAGCTCTCTGCTTTGGCCTGGGAAAGCAGTGGAGGATGGCCCAAGTCCTTGGGCACCTGCACCTGTGTGGGGAGACCTGGAGGAAGCTCCTGGCTCCTGGCTTTGAATTCGACCAGCTCTAGTTACAGCAGCCATTTGGGGAGTGAGCAGGTGGATGTGGGCCAGGGAGTGAGCCAGACCTCTTTTCCTCTCTCCATCTGCCTTTCAAATAAATAAATAAATCTTTTTTAAAAAAAATACTGCTTCCTTAGAAAAAAAAAAAGAAATCATATATACGTGTGTGTGTGTGTGTGTATGTGTGATGCAAGAGACAAGGAAAGGAAAACCCACCGAACAAGCAAGTACATCCCACCACTCATACATAAAAATCCTTTATTGTTGAGGGATAGAGACAGATGTCCTAGTTTCAACATAAGACACCAGAGAATCTGCTGGGGACTCCACAGGCAAAACTTGCTGGGACCGGGGACGTTGACTGTTGTTTAGGGGCAGGGACGGGCAACAGTGAAAGCACAAGGCTGTCCCCAGGACGGCGACAAGAGAGGGAAACCGGAAAGCATGCACCTGGGAGCTGGGACAGGGAGACGGGGTCTTCACGGTGCAGCCTGGGGGTCCAGAAGTGGAATGCTAAGGACTGAAAGAAAAAAAAAAAAAAAAGCCTGGAGAACCAAGGTCATCATATTTTACATCCTTTGAAACCACCACTGAGCATGCTCCGTGGTCTTGACCTCAGTGTTGCCCGCAGCCTCTGACCTGGAGGACTGACCTCTCTCAGCAGCAGGTGCGTGACCCTCCCCTCTGCTGTGTTCCCACACACGCTATTGCGTGCATGGTCTGCGGGGCCCAGGCGGGAAGAGGCAGTGACCCAGTTCCAAGCACCCCAGCACCCCCGTGAGCCAGACACATGGCCCCAGCCGAGGCACGTGGGTGCTAATGCTCCCCCAGCCTCGCTCAGCCTCGCCCCACGTCTTCCTAGAAACCTCTCCGAGCGAGGAGTGGCCCGGGAGCATCTCCTTGTGCAGCAGATTCACGTGAATGAAATAAGATGACACGGGGATCAGCGTTAGTCTGTCTCCTCTGATCTCCTTTGAATGCCAGCCCGGGGACCTGCTGTCCTATTGTCCCGGACGCCCAGCAGGTGGAGAATGCCCCGTCAGAGGTGAGGTTCTGAAGCCTGCAATTATCGACTTGGGCCCTCAGAAAGAGTCTGGATTTTCCAGCAAGCATTAAAAGTAGATTTCCACAATGCACTCGTTTTTTTTGCCATTTGTATAAAATACTATAGCAAAATTGCACTGTAATTATCTTTATGGTTGGTGCATAAGGCTGGAGGAGAGTGTGTCATCCAGATATAGCTGCCCGTGTAATTATCTGGCCGTCGGCAGGACTGAAATAACCATCTAATGAGAGCAAAATGATACAGTGCGTACCATGCAATCAGCGAGTTACAGTTATTACGGCTCGCTGTGCCCTCTCGCCCCACACTAAATGGGGGGACAGACCCCGTCCCCGGTCCCAGGGAGTCTCGCACGGGCGGTATCACCAAGAGGCACTCCCTTGAGACCCATGAGTGTGGGTAGCAGGGACACAGGAAAGAGGCAGAAGTCTCTGAGTGCCAAGGCTCCCCAACCCATCCTTGTCTCCTCCGCCACCCCCACCTCATCTCCTCGGAAGCCAGGGAGAAGAGAGTCGCCGCCGGAGCTCCTCTTGCTGTGTGGGAAGAGGGTGTCAAGGCGGAAAGCTCCGTGTTTTGACTAGACACTTCCCGGGGGACTGTCACACTGGCACGGCAGGGAGGCCTCCGTCAGCCCACCCAGGCCTGAGGGCCAGCCCACGCGGCTCTCTCAGCAAGCAGGCGGAGGGGGGGCACTGCGACCCCACCCCCACCCCTCCCAGGCTGCAAGAGCGCTGTGCCCCAGGCACTGTTCTGAACTCGCAGCCCCACTGGGCGCCGTCATCACGCCCAGTTCTCACACAAGGGCTATGCAACGTGGCCAACGGGACACAGCTGGAGTCAAACTCAGGTCATGCTTCTATCCATGACTCTCTACAGACAGGGGAAGACAAGGGTCCCGGCTGCCCCCCATTAGGATTCAGAGTTCCTTGCATTTCTTCCCACATTGCCCTCATGTGTGTGACTACACCCTAGGCCTGGTAGCCTGGGGTCTGGAATGATCTGGAAGGATCAGGCTGCCTGGGAGGCAGACGGTTCACCTGTGCAACTGGTGTGGTACCATCTGATGTAGATAACCCTCTCTCCCTAATTTGCACGGATCCCAGGAGATGGGAGCTGGAACTGCAGAAGCTGCCTATCCGAGAACCCCCAGCGGAAGCCCCGCTGCAACCCCCAGCCCCTTTGCTCACCCCTCTAGATATAGTCAGTTTGCAGCCATGACTCTGGGGAGGGTGGTGACAAAAGGGGCAGTCACGCTGGCCTCTAAGTGTCTCTGTGCTCGACCCACAGCGCGCTAGGTGCTGAGGGCAAGTTTATGAGCACGAATGTATGTACACATCAGAGGAAATGCAGAGCCGGCCACCTTCCCCCAGCACCCGCACAGCCCCCTCTCCGCTCCCCAGCCAGCAGCCCTTACCTCATTCGGCCCTGGGGAGATACTTGAATGCTTCAAAGCTGGACATTTTCTCTTCATCCACATCAGCAGGAGGAGCTGGGGTGAGGCAGACAGAGGAAGTAGGAGGTGTTTTTCTGAATGTCACCTTGACCTTGACCCAACAGCAAAGAGCCGGCCAAGGGCGGGGGGGGGGGGGCGAATGGGGAGGAAGCAGAGCCTCCAACCCTCCCTGGGGGCCACAGGAGGACTATCTTGTACGGACTCCAACTCTGCATCCAGGGAGGGCTTGACTCTGGGGAGGGGGCCAGGGGACGCCCCCTACCTGGTTGGCTGTTCCTCTTGCCCATGAGTCCCACGAAGAAGTCATGCATGTCTCCTGCGGAGGAGGCCCGTGTCGTCCACAGCCCCAGGGGGTGATGGGGGGGAGGCATCTCCCCAGATATGAGTCCCTCTGTCTCACCCACTCTGAATCCCCACGGCGAGCAAGCAGGTCCTCTAAGCCCACCCTTCTCCCCCTCCTCCAGATTTCAAGAATTCTCTGCCCTCCACAAGCGCCTGGCACAGACTCCTCAAGGCCACCAGGTTCCCAGTGAGCAGCCGGGGGTGGCAGCTGTGGGGGAGGGGGGAGTCCATCACAGCCCTCACACCTGCTTCCTCCCGCCTCCTCCTGGGCCGCTGAGTGCTGCTGCTGGCATATTGTCTGTGCCAGCGGGCGTGGGGCTGGCCAAGATGACTCCTGGGCCCTGTGCCTAGGGTGCTCTGGGAAAGTGGTCAGCAGAGACAAGGCAGAGAGAAGGGGCTACTCACGTTTCTGGGGAAGTGATGCTGCCTTGGGATCTGTGAAACGGAGAACAGGTGTGTGGGTTGGGGGGCTGACCCTGGAAAGTGATGATGAGTAGGGCGGGGCGGGGCGGGGCAGGGGAGTACAGGTCACAACCCTCACCTCTGCCCTAACCCATCAGCCATCTCCCTCCCACCTCGGCAGGGACGTCTTCCCAGCCCAATCCTGCCCCCAGCCCCACTCTCCCCAGGGCTGCTCCCTACCCACGCTAGCCTTGCTCAGCACTTTGAGCAGCTCCTCCAGCGAGAACGGGCGGCGGCTGCTGTCCTGGAGTCTCCGCAGCACCGAGGGAGGCTGCTGCTGCAGGTCCACGTCCTTGCCGGGGAAGAAACAAAGAAGGCGGAGGCAGGAGGCTCCCACCCGACCCTCCAGCCGCTGGCTCCTTTCCCACAAGAGCCAGCCCCTTCCTGAGCCCACGACAGCGGAATCCGACAACCTGTTTCTGTGAGGGTTTCCTCCACGCTGCACTGGCAGAGAAGTGCACGCTCGGGGCAGCAGGGCGCTGTGCAGCACCAGCAGGCCATGGAGCTGGTTCCTGCCCCGGCTGCCGTGGGATGTGCACTTTAGCCAGCCACCCCAGGGGAAAGACCTACCCAAGTTTGAGAAGCCCTGGGAGGGAACACACTGGGCGTCCTGACAGGTGGCCTGGGACTAAGGGCTGCTGGGATGCAGGGCTTTCAGTGTCCAAACTGGGACAGTTGATCATGCTACCCCCCACCCAAAGCTCATGGGGACTGTCCCTTGGGACCCCATCCCAGCTTCTGCCTCCCCTCTGCCCCCCCCCCCCCCGAAAGGCCCATCAGATAGAGCAGGTGTGTTCTGCTCTGTGCTCCTTGGCTGACACAGACGGGACTCAGTCCTGGGGACAGGTGGCACTAGGTGGCCAGGGCACACCTGCAAGCCAGAGACCGCCAGACTGCGTGGAGGTCCCAGGGTGTGCGAGGTCCCAGGGTGTTTCGCTTGCTCCCTGCTGTCCCACAGCCTCACACTCTCTTCTGCCTCTGTTTTTCTCTCCCCTCCCCTTTCTACCCTGGATCTAGAATTTCAAAAACATGATCGGGATGGCACCCTACCTCCCTGCCCCCTGGGGGTGGGGGTCTTTCTTGTTCTCTGCAGGATTTACAACATCCAGCTGGAGATTCTCACCTCAGAGCTCACAGGGCTCCCGTTTCTCTCTCTCTCTCTCTCTCTCTCTCTCTCTCCCTCCCTCCCTCCCTCCCTCCCTCCCCAGAGCCCAGGTATCCTGGGGCTGCTGTGCAGGCAGAGGGGTGCATTTACCTGTGATGCACCCCCTCGGGTGCCTGGGCACACCTGCGTCCTACTGTCTCCCTGCCCCAGTTTCCCTCTTCCCCACAGACTCCAGGGAAACAGGGGTGGGGGGGGGGGGTAAGAGGGCAAGCCCTCTCTGTTTGGCCCAGGAAGGGCCGGAGATCCCATAGCAAAGGCATCTCAGAGAAGCCCGAATACTCTGACTCTGCCGGCTGGAACTCTGTGGCTCCCAACACGGCCCCGCAGCCCATCCTGGGGTCCCTGTGTGGTTTTGGGAATGGGTCTGGTCTTTGGGACCTGGCACAACCGCAGACACCTGCAAGGCTGCTCTGGCCATCTCTCTCTCTCGGCCCAGCGCTCAGCTGCCCAGGCAGCCGCCTTGCCTAGATCGTTCTGCTGCTCGGCCCGCCGCCTGTAATGAGATGCTAAGCAGATCCGAGCTGCAGAGGCTGTTCGGCTGCACACACTGAATTGGTGATGAGTCCCACCTGTAATCATCTTAAAAGCATTTGTGCCGAGGTAATTGCTGTCATTTCGAAACCCTGAAAAGACTTCCTCCCTGCCCTCAGCCTGACAGATCCTATTCTTTTTCTTGGAGGAACTTTGGTGGGCGCAAACCTGGCTCTTGGATTTTGGCTTTTGTTTGTTTCCCCACCCTGACTGAGCAGAGGCCAGAGGCGGGCAGGGAAGGGCAGGGGTTGGGATCTTAGAAGTGGGAGAGGCATGAACAGAGGACACAGGAATTTGTCTGCAGTTAGGAAATAATATACTCAAGTCATGGGCAAAGCAGCAGACCAATGTCAGCTTGCGAGGGAAAAGCTGACTGCTTCATCTGGGCGTGGAGGGGATCTGTGCCCTGCACAAAGGGACCGAGCCCCAGCAGAGGCCTCAGGAAGTCGAGGTCACACACACCCCCCCCCCCCGCCCGCCATGGTCCCACCCAGCTACCCAGTCACCAGCCATATTCTCAGAGCCCCTTTCCTGTGCCGGGGCTCAAGGCCACGCAGAGACAGTGACGCCCTCAGACAACCCCAGACAGCGAGATCCTGGGGGGATGCAGATGTCCTGTGTTGCAGAACTCACGCACGCAACTTGCAGCCCCGCCCACCTGTGCCCTCCCCGCTGCTCTCCAGACAGGCCGAGCCCCGGGTGCCCAGGACTTTCCCGGACTCTGCCAGGGGGCACCTTACCTTGCTGCGGCCCCCGCCGGGCACCACCTGCTCCCGCGACTCCTCGCAGACAGCCCCGAAGCTCCCAGCCAGGCTGAGGGCCAGGGTGGCTGCCAGTAGTAGGGTGCGCCTCATGGTGCCTGCCGGGGCAGAGCGACAGGACCCAGGTGAGGGGCACAGAGGAAGAGGATGGCGTGGGAGCGAAAGCCAGGAGCACCAAGAGCAGCAGCCTGGCTTGAGCCTGCTCCCCAGCCGCCAACTCTCACACCCAAGCCCTGGTCAGGGGAGAGAGTGGAAAGGATCTCTGAGCAGGGGCTGCCACTCGGGGGCCATCAGTCATCTTCCAGGATGTTCCCTGGCCACGCTTGGATGCCTCCTCTGAGGAGGATACATGGATAGCACACACACTGGTCTGTTTCCTCCATCGGCTTAGGGGGGATCCCGGACACTCTCCTCCGGCACTGGATAAACCGAGATGCAGGCGACAACTTTCTGGCATGGAAAACCCAGCCTCTGCACTCCCAGGCTCCACGCATTCACAAGCTCTTTGCCCTATAGGCACTTTTCCGTTCATTGGCCCCATGCTGCCGTCCCTCTCTTCCCTCCTGACTTTGGCTCCTGTCCTTCCCACCTTCTGCCGCTCGTGCCTACCTGTGGAGCTGCTCCGAGCCTGGGGCCCGGCAGAGAGTCTGGCAGGAGCAGGGAGCCGGCTGGGAGCACTGCCTGCTCCCCACACCCGCGGCTGCCGCTGCAGCGAAGAAAGCAGCAGAGTGGAGGAGATCTGGGAAGGTGGCAGGAACTCCGTCCCAGCTCCCTGATAAAGGCTGGGAGGGTCTGGGGGAGCCGAGGGGAGGGGCTGAGAGTCACCAATCCCAGGGTGGCTGGGGGCTGGTGGGGGGGAGGTTGGAGAAAAGAAAGGAGGCTGAAGACAGCAGAGACACGCGCACTCACACACACTCACACACACACACGACTGAAGGTATCCAGGACACACACACACACACAGAGCTGAAGGTATCCAGGACACACACACACACACACATATGGCTGAAGGTATCCAGGAGCCCACTTGCTGGCCACACCTGAGCTGGGCTTAAAGCATGCAGTTGATTAGGCTTGGTCACACGCAGCCCTAGCTGAGCAGCGTAGATCCTCGGCCTCCTCGTTCACCTATCAGCTCCCAGCTCTTGAAACCTCTGAGCCTGACTGCCAGGCTAGAACAGGTTCAAGCTGGGGCCTCTCCACCCCTGCCCCACCAGGAGGACTTGGAGGTGGGGGAGCCCAATATCTGCCCCAGGCCTCATTTTCGCCTCCTGCAGCTGCTGTATCACATTGCTGTCCCCTGCTGTTAGATCCAGAATCCTCCAGGACCTATCCCCCTACCTGCCCCCACCCCCACCTCACCAGTGCTGGTGCCCGCCCGTCCCCTGGGCCCCCATGGGCTCCTTCCTGACCCCAGCCAGCCCGAGTCTGTTGCAGCCTCTCTACTTCTAACTTCCATCCCTCCTGCTGTCATCAGAAGGGGAACAGAACCAAAGTTGGGCTGTCCCCTCCCCATCTCAAGCCCCATGCCAGCATGGATCTCTTAGTCTGATGTTACATGCCTGTTCCACACCCAGAGGAGGGCCAGAGACAGATCGAGGGGTGGTTGTGGGGTGTGGATGCCTGCAAGGTGCTTGGGCTTGGAGGGATCCACTCAGTGTCAATGCTACCGCCCTGTAAGATGGCAATATTCCTGGGTTTCAGTTGAGGGAACGGGAGTCTGGGAAGTCCAGTCGTCTGCCCCAGCACACACGGTGAATCACCCCAGGGAGAAGCACCGCGAAGCCATGGCTCGCTCTCCCTCCCCTCCTCCCTCCCTCCTGCTCTTTTGACTGCTCTGCCTGAATAGTAGCTTATGAAAGAACAGTTCGCTCCCCTGGGAGAGTGGGCAGCCCAGCTGCCAAGAGACTTTTGGGATCTTCTGCTGGTCCATCGCCAGGAATGGGCAAGAACCAGCAGATGGAGGATCTCTCCCTCTCTCCAACTCTGCCTTTCGAATAAGTAAATCTTTAAAAACAAAATAACTCCATATGGGGCCGGCGTTGTTGTGCGGCAGGTTAAGCCACCACTTGTGACATGGGCATCTCATATCAAAGTGCAAGTTCAAGTCCCCAGTACTCCACTTCCAATCCAGCCCCCTGCTAATGTGCCTGGGGGAAGCACCGGAAGCTGGCCCACACCCCTGAGACCCAGAAGAAGCTCCCGGCTTTGGACTGGCCTAGCCGCGGCTGTTGTGGCCATTTGGGGAATAAACTGATGAGAGCGTTCTCTCTCTTTCTCTGTCTCTCCTTCTGCCTTTCAACTACAATAAACCTTTTTTGTTAAAAAAAAAATGCTTCATTTATCCCCCGTTTTTGGTCTTCTGGCATGTATTACACCCAACATGCCCGTTTGCTTTGCTGACTGTCTCTCTCCCACACACCCAACTAGAGCGTAAGTGTGTGGAGGCTGCAAGGGCAAGGATTTGCTTGTGTCCATCACATGCTGGTGCATCCCTCGCCCTGCACAGGCTGGCGTGTAATAGGTGCTCAATGAAAATCTATTTGTAAAGCAAAGAAAACAAAGCCACACTTCTACATCATGGGCCAAAATGTGAATCCTCCATGGAGTCTCTCAAGTGTCGCTGGCGGCCCCACCCCACCCTGGGACCTGGGCCACCCTGACAGAAACCACCTTGGCTGCAGAGGGCCCAGTGTTCGCCTCTGAGTGAGGGCAGCAGCTGGGGCTCAAGGCCTCTTTATTGTGGGACAGGCTAATGGGGCCTCATTAAAAGCTTCTCATTACCCAGCTAATTACAGGACTGTGGGGCAGAGGACGCCGGCCAGCCTTTGGCGGGATGAGGAACCAAATGGAAGGCTGTTTACATGCAAATGCCGTGACTGGTTCAGTCCTCCGAGAAGCTCTTCTGAATTGGACCCAGCCACCACCCTCCTCCTGTTCTGCCTCACCCACCTGGAGGCGCAGGCAGGCCTGCACCACGCAGGCCGGGGGCAGATGGGTGTACAGGGGGAGCAGGTGGCAGACCAAAAGCTGGAGACCGACAGCCACCTGGGTCTGATCTGGGTGCCAGGCCCCTCCCCAAACCGCTCCTCCCTCCCCGCCCCCAAGCCCTGGGCCAGGGAAGCTGGCCTCAGCAAAGGTCCCCCATGAATAATGTCCTTTGATGATGCAGCATCTTGGCGGGGGCTCAGGGTGGGGGTAGGGCAAGGGGAAGGCAGGGAGCACTGATCACCCCTTGATCTCTGAGATTAGCAAAGACTTGAAAGAGCTCAGTGTAAGCTAAGTTAGAGAGGTGAGGAAGGAGGGGGTGTCGCCGCCCCCCCCCCCCCAGCCACAGACTGTATGCAAATAGCATGTAAAGTGGTGTTGCAGCAGGCAGGCTGGTGGCCAGTAGAGCACCTCCTGGGGCCTGAGCTGCTCACACACAGCTCCTGTCACAGGGCTCCCCAGCAGCCCCCCTCCCTGCAGCTCCCCCACTCTTGGTGACCAGGGGGGCTTGAAGGTGAGGCCTGAAGAGGTGTTGACAGGAGATAGGGGCTAGAGGTGCGTCTAGCTCCGGCTGGTGCTGGTGCACATGACGTGACCCGAATGTGTCCATCTGGGCACAACTGGTGGACTCCCCAATGTCCTGTAGGGCTGGGGCGGGAGGCTGGGCCAGGGCGCTGTGGGACACTGGGTGGAGACTGCAGTGAGGAACAGAAGGATGGCAGTGTCTGTCCTGCAGCCAGGACACATCTGGGGACAACCCATAGAGCAGACATTAAGAAGAGCCACCGTCTGGGCACCATGATCCCACATGGGCACTGGTTTGAGTCCTGGCTGTGCTGCTTCCAATCCAGCTTCCTGCTAATAGCCTGGGAAAGCAGCAGAGAAAGGCCAAGTGCTTGGGCCCCTGCACCCATGTGGGAGACCCAGAAGAAGCTCCTGGCTCCTGGCTTCATCCTGGCCCAGCCCTGGCCATTGCAGCCATTTGGGGAGTGAACCAATAGATGGAAGACTTCTCTGTCTCTCCTTCTCTGTAACTCTGTCTTTCAAATAAATAAATAAATCTTTTTTTAAAATTTTTATTTATTTATTTTTGACAGGCAGAGTGGACAGTGAGAGAGAGAGAAAGGTCTTCTTTTGCCGTTGGTTCACCCTCCAATGGCCGCCGCGGCTGGCGCTGCGGCTGGCACACCACGCTGATCTGAAGCCAGGAGCCGGGTGCTTCTCCTGGTCTCCCATGGGGTCCAGGGCCCAAGTACTTGGGCCATCCTCCACTGCACTCCCGGGCCACAGCAGAGAGCTGGCCTGGAAGAGGGGCAACCGGGACAGAATCCGGCGCCCTGACCGGGACTAGAACCCGGCGTGCCGGCGCCGCAAGGCGGAGGATTAGCCTAGTGAGCCGCGGCGCCGGCCAATAAATAAATCTTAAAAAAGAAAAGAAAGACCTTCAGAGCCAGAGCTGGTCAAGCTGTGAGCTGCTGGGGTGGTGCCTCACCGGATGAGGGGACTCGGGGACGGCTGTGCCCCTCTGGCACTGAAACAACCGAGGGGCTGGCGGAGGGGGCAGGCTGGGGAGGAGGAGACTGGAGCCAGTTCAAGCTTGTAGCACAGAACGGGAAACGGGGTCCCTGTGGGCTTCAGGGGGTAAAAACTCTGAACTAGGGAAGGGAAGGGAGGAAAGGGAAAGAGGAAGGGAGTGTGGGAGGGCAGAGGAGAAAGAGAGGGGCCCCCACCTTCCTGGAACTAGCACCCCTCTACAGGGTTGATGTGGGAGGCCAGGAACCCTGGCCGCCTCCCGCCCCCGCCGTGGAGAGCTGCCAGTGCCTTCAGCCCCGGGGAAAGGAAAAGCAGGTTGGGGAGCAGCAGCTGCATTTTCTGCTGAAATTGCTTCTGAAATGACCAGACACTTCACTGGGAAAGTGACGACAATTTGGGCCCTGGGAGCAGGAGATGAGGCAGAGAGCGGGGGCGACGGGCTCGGGTCACCACCTCCCTCTCGGCCAGACAGGATCTTCTCGGCCTGCTTCTGAGAGGTCAGGGATGCAGGGAGCGGTCCTGGGTGCGAGAGGCCAGCCAGAGCCTGAGCGGCCGTGCTCGGGCCACAGAGCCCACAGGACGGGCTCCAGCCCTCACCCCAGAGCACGGGCGTGTGGAAGCCTGGGCTTGCTCTCAGATAGCAAGATTAATCCGCAGGCAGGAAGAGAAGTTAATCAGGTCTCCCCAGCCACAGTGATTACCTGGGGCCGTGAGCTGCCTGCAGATGCAAGGTGCAGGGAGACCCCAGCCTCAAGGCACGGTGAGCTCAGGGGAGGAGGCAGGGAGGAGGCTGGGAAGGAGGGAGAGCCGGCCAGAGCCAGGAACAAAGGCAGCCCCGGGGTGGGCTCTCGCAGAGCTCACTGTGAATGTGTGAGCAGTGTGCTCCCCAAAGGTGGCCTGGATGGTGAGAAGCCGACACAAGACAGTGGTTGTGAGGGCACAGGGATGCAGGGCAATGGAAGAACATAGAAAGCATTACACAAATATCACGGACATAATAGCACAAAATATCACGGATGAGCGTCAGCGCCCACAGACACGGGGACAGTGAGATGGTGAGGGACAGCGAATGAGATAATGACAATGACACAGGGAAAATACACGAGGCTGAGAGAAAGGAATCGAGTCCCAGGGACAGGAGAGTCTGGGTGGGGGACCTTCCCCAGCTACGCCCCCAGAAGACGGCCACAGGCTTCTCAGGCGCATGGAAAGAAAGGGGTACCAGGGAGGCGGGGCGACGCTGCCCGGTGCTCACAGGGTGCTGCAGGTCGTAGAGCTCCTGGGTACGGGGGACCCCACATTCCCCAGCTCCCCCAGCTTACCTGAGCCCCCCAGCCTCCAGCGTCTTTGCAGGCTCACTTCTTCCCTCCAGGGACACACTTAATGAACCAGCCCGGTGGCCACCTGCGACCTAAGCCCCAGGCCCAGCTTCCCCACCCCCACCCCAGCCTCTCCAAACCCCACCCGAGAGCTCAGCCGGTTGAGGAGCCTGGGGAAAATTTCCCTGCTTTTCCACTCTTATTACCTCCAGGAGCGGGAGCCCTGGGAGGGCAAGGGCTGTCGGGGACCCAGCCACTCGGACCCAGCCTTTTGGAAGTCACATGTTTTATTAGTGGGTGAAGGAAGCTGCCTTGGGCAGGGTTCAGGGAAAGAAAGGACCTCCTTTGGGGCTCTTTCATCTCCAAGCCCCACTGCCCATAGAGGGGTTCCACATCAGCCCCCTGGACACAGGGGTCCCTCCCCCGCCAGGGGAGGTGCTGATCCAGGTCCCTGCGGGAGGCGCTCACTGCACAGTCACCTCCAGGCAGTTACCCCCCTTCTTCTTGAAGCTCAGCTTGTTGTTCTCACCATCCCCAGGGCCCTGGGTGACCTTCACAGCCACAGAGCTCTCCTTGAATCTCACTGAGAAGCTGGAGCGGAACAGACAGAGAAGCCAGAGCTAGTGCCCCCGGTCCCACCCCCACTCCCCTTCCCGAGGCAAAGGCACGAGCCCCCAGCCCCGGCTAGCGACTCCCTCCCAGCGGGGGACTAGGAAACCCCTCGGAGCCCGGCCCTGATGAGCGAACACTGCACTCTGCCGGCTCAGGTCTCCCCGGTCACAATGACCAGCAGTCCGGTCACCCCTCGCCCCAGCACGCGGCCTTACTTCTCAGTCACGGTGACTGGGAGCTGGCTCCGCGTGGCATTCAGCACAGCCAGGTACAGTTTTGTCAGCAATTCAATCACGTGGTTGCTGACTAGCAGCAGGTCCCCCTTGGAGCCCACAGGTGACGTCTTAGGAAGAGGGAAGAAGAGCAGGGAAGGGGTTCACTTTGTCCTCGGGAGCAGCCCCCTGGCCCGTCTCCCACCACCTCAAATACCTGGCTCAGATGCAGGCCGAAGAGCCCATCCCTGAGGCTGGTGACTGACACCGCAGCCACGCTGTCCAGCCCTATGACAATTTTGGCCTGGGACTGCTTGGTGTCGGTGAGAATCAAATGCCCCTTGGTCAGGAGGAGAATCCGAGAAGAAGTCTAGGCATGGAACGGGAAGAGTGAGGAAAGGCAGGACCAACCAACCCCAGCCAACCCGCACCGGACCGGGCAAGCGCACTCGGCCCAGCTTGGGCCTTCCAGCCGCCTGCCTGGTGAAGTCGGCTTGAAGGCCTTTACCTTGCCGTTGCCACGATTGACCTTCCTCACGGTCTCTGCCATCAGAATCGGCCCCTCCTCCCGGCCCCTCAGCTTCTGCAGCTTGGGGTTCCCCTGCAGCCCGATGTAGTCGCCGCGGAATGGAATGGGGACGCTGAGGGCACAGGAGCGGGGTGCAATGCAAACCCAACCCTAAACCACCCCCTCCCCAAGAGCCCCCCTCTTCATCCTCCTCCCCGTTCAGCACCGCAGCCTGTGTGTCCAGGGGTTGTGGCATGTGGGCCAGCACTGACAACACCAGCACCACCTGGCCCTGCCCCCCAATAGCCCTGCCGAGTCAGAGACAGAGAAGGCGAGGCCTTGGGGTGTGGACAGCATGCCAGGTGGCTCTGGTGCCAATTCCAGGCTGCCAGCTGCTGCTCGCTGGGGCCGGCTGTGGCGGGCAGGAGGGGGCCTCACCTCTGGGCGTACGAAGCCTTGTTGTCCTTGAACAGCTCGCTGGCACACAGCTTCTCCCGCAGCATCTCCACCTGCTTAGGGGACAGCTGATCCCGGAACTTCTTGCACTGTGAGGATCGGGGACAGGAGCTGGGATCAAGGCAGGGCTCGGGAGAGAGGTGGGAGGGGCAGACTTGGGACACTGGGGGGCGGGGTGGGCAAGCTACTAGGGAGGAGGGCTGCCAGTGGGGGCTGCTGTGGGGAGAGAGGCAGGCAAAGATGAGGCACCACATGGCACCCGGGGCAAGGCCTCGTCCTAGACAGGCACTCACCAAGCGTTTCCTGAATCCAAGAGCAAACAACACTACGCTAAGTGAGGGAAGTCAGACGCAAGGGGACAAATATCCAGTGGTGCCTGCTTGTATGCGGAACCCACAACACACCGGCAAACAGCAGCAGATTACAGGCTGCCAGGAGTCGGGGAGTGGTCATTTAGTGGGTCCTGAGTTTTCGAGTTGGGGTGACGGGGCACATGCGCGCAGGGTGGGGGGTGGAGGCAACTGCCCAGCCTTGTGAATGCACTCAACGTGCTAATTCTGCACGAAGTGGTTAAAATGGTCAACTGTCGGTTAGGTGCGCTTTACCTCGACTTAAAAAAGAGGGGGAAAAGTCGAAGTTGGGGGCGCGAGCGGAAACTCGGAGGGAGAATGGGAGGAACGCGTGAGGGGCGAGGCGCCGCCCGCTCACCTTCCACTGGTGGAAGAGCTGATGCAGCTGCTGGTTGGCCGGCTGGAAGTACCTGTAGGGGGCGGGCGGCCACCAGCTGTCCAGGACCTTGGTGGACGGCAGATTGCGCTTCAGCCCCAGGAGGAATTTCTGTGTCTGGGTTGGGGGCAAGGGGCACCGGGAGAGGTGTGGTGAGAAGAAGCCCCTCCTGGTAGGCAAATGCGCCCCCCCGCGTCCTGCCCCTGCAGGGGAGGGAGGACTCGGGCATTTGGCCTCGCACTTAAGATGCTGCCACTCCATATCAGAGTGCCGGGTTCAACGCCTGCCTCCACAACCCTGGAAAGCAGTGGTGATGGTTCAAGTAATCAGCTTCCTGTCACCCATGTGCGAGACCTAGACTGAGTTTCTGGTTCCCAGCGTTAGCTTTGGTCCAGCCCTGATTTTTGGGGGCATTGGGTAGTGACCCAGCAGATGGGAATATTTCCTCTCTCTCTCTCTCTCCCTCTCTCTCTCTCAGATAAATACATGTTTTACACAGAAAACGTTGGACACCAACGCTTTGGTGTAGCGGGTTAAGCTGCTGCCTAAGACACTGACATCCCATACGAGTGCTCCCTTGAGTTCTGGTTGTTCTGCTTCCAATCCAGCTCCCTGCTAATGGCCTGAGAAAAGCAGCAAGTACTTGGGCTCCTGCTATCCATGTGGGAAACCTGGAAGAAGCTCCTGGCTCCTGGCTTCAGCCTGGCCCAGCCTTGGCTGTTGCAGCTATCTGGGAAGTGAACCAGCGGATAGAAAATCTCTCTCTCTTTCTATCTCTCTGGAACTCTGACTTTCAAATAAATAAATCTTTTAAAAATATATATGGCAAAAAGAGTCAGAAGAGGGCCACAGCAAGAACAGTGAGTGGAGCTGAAGGAAGGCAGGGAGCCACCTCTGGATGACCCTCAGCGGGAAGAGTAGCTTGAGGGTGGCCGGTGTAGCAGGGACAGCAGAGGCGGGGAGAGAAGGATTAGCGGCAGCCTCCCAGAAGGAAAGCTGTTCTCAACTTTTGCTCCTGGAGCTTCCTGTGCTCTCAGCCCACAACGGCCGGCAGCTGGCGGCACCGACCCCACCTCCCCCATGGTCAGTCAGGCCTCACACCTCAGCTTGTCATGCAGCGAACCCAGGACCCAGGGCTTTGCTCCAGGACACCAATCAGGCGGGACTGCTCATCGTGGCCGCTGCCCAGCCCACGCCTTTCCACTCTGTGCCTCAGCCCATGCTGCCCTCCACTCAGCTCTGCCCACCCGGATTCCACCCACCCGAGTCAAGTTCCTCGCACAGGAGCCCAGAGCATGAGTTTTTCCCCCTTCAATGCGTACTGGGGGTCTGCTCTGTGCCTGACACTGGGGGGTGGCAGGGAGCACTGCAGGAGAGGGTGGGCAGAGCTCAGAGCACAAGTGCACATGCACATACAATGTAATGCCAGACCCAGCTATCTGATTCGAAGCAAAGATGCAGGCCCTGAGGCGGGGTTGTATGGTAGAACATTCCAGAAACAAAGAAATCCAGTGTGGCTGGAGTAAATCGAGCAAGAGGGAAGAACAGAGAGTTGATCGGAGCAGATGACAAAGGCCCTTAGGGGCTGAGGTCAGGACCCAGGCTCTCGCTCTAAGCTCAGTGGAGTGCCACTGGAGGGTTTGAGGCAGGTGCATGACCTGATCTAACTTAGGTGTTTTGTTTTTTTTTTAATTTAATAGAGCTTATTTTTTGAGGCCTTTAAGCTTGCAGAGATGTTGGGAAAAGCAGCACAAGGGGTCTCTGCACATCATGGGCCCCTCATCTAAATGCTGATCATTTCCCGTCTGATGACGTTCGCACTACAGACAGAGTTCGCGCTTTTCTGCTATGTAGCTGAGTCCTGTGATCTGATTTGCTCTTCTGCTCCTCCTGCATGCTCTCTCACATGTGTGCTCGCTCATGTGTGTGCCCTCTCCAGCACACACATGTATACATGCAGATACATGCTGCATACATGCATGCACATATATGTGAATCTTTGCTAGCGTGCCATGCATGGTAAAGCAGGTGATAGATATCATGACATTTCCCCCTCAAACTTCAGCATGCATCGCTCCAGAACTAGAATACTCTCTCACACAGTCATAACTGTCACCACACCTAAGAAAACCAACCAACGTACGGCAGATACACAGTCCACACACGAGTTTCTCCACCCGTCCTTGAAAAACTTCTGAGTGTGTCCTTTGTAGCTTCATTTTTATTTTTTCTGTTCCGGGACCTGATCAAGTCCATCCACGGCACCTGGCTATTTAGTCTCCTCCACTCTCGAACAACGACCCTCTTTGCATCCCAAAGAGCACCTACTGCCCTGCTTACTTATGACATAGGACTACTGAGGATGATGTCTTGATCTTTGGCATTTCCAAATTCCGGGAGTTTTTATGAAAGCATTTTACTAAGATATTGAGTCTTTAAATTTAATGGAGGGGGCTGGCGCTGTGGTGTAGTGGGTAAAGCTGCCGCCTGCAGTGCCGGCATCCCTTATGGGCGCCTGTTCAAGTCCCGCTGCTGCACTTCTGATCCAGCTTTCGGCTATGGCCTGGGAAAGCAGTAGGAGATGGCCCAAGTCCTTGGGCCCCTGCACCCACGTGGGAGACTGGGAAGAAGTTCCTGGCTCTGGATCAGCACAGCTTCAGCTCTGGCCATTGAGGCCAATTGGGGAGTGAACTAGCGGATGGAAGACCTCTCTCTCTGCCTTCTCTCTCTGTGTAACTCTGACTTTCAAATAAATAAATAAAATCTTTAAATAAATAAATAACTTTAATAGAGGAGTCAGTGCTGTGGCATAGTGAATTAAGCCCCAACCTGGGGTGCAGGCATTCCATATGGGCTGCCCCACTTCTGCTCCAGCTCCCTGCTAATGTGCCTGGGAAGGCAGCGGAAGATGGCCCAAGTGTTTGGGCTCCTGCACCTATATGGGAGAACTGGAGGAAGCTCCTGGATCCTGGCTTTGGATTGGCTCAGCTCCGGCTGTTGGAGCCATCTGGGGAGTAGACCAGCGGATGGAAGACCTCTCCCTCTTTCTCTCTCTCCCTTTCTGTCTGTAACTCTGCCTCGCAAATAAAGAAAATAAATATTTTAAAAAATGTAATAGATACACAATATGTTGCTGTAACTCTGCAGGACCAAGTTCTCTGCTGGGGAGAGGTGGGATCTATGAGATCTGGGCCAGGGGAGACTCCCTGGCCTTGGTCTGGTTTAATTCAACAAACTTTCCTGAGTGTCTCCCACAGTCTAGTCAGCACAGAGCCTCTGAGGGTTTTCTTATCTTCATGGTGTTTTTTTTTTTCTAGAACTATGCAGAACTTTCTAGAACTGTGCATACCATCTGCCCAGGTTGGTGGGCTGCCCAGGCCTCTGATAGGCAGGCAGTAGTTAAAAGCTCCAGAGTCAAACAGTTTGAACCCCAGCTCTACCACTTACCAGCTGTGGGGAGACCCTGGCCTGAGCCTTCGTGTCTCGCTTACAAAATGGGAAAGAAGTGAGTGGATCTCAAAGGACAGGAGCAAGGGCTGGAGCTCCAGCGTGCAAAGAGCTTGGCACACAGTGAGTGTTCAGAAGATGACGAGCACCAGCCTCAGTCACGGTCAAGGCCATGGCAAACCATGGACTAGTGAGAAACCCTGGGAGAGTCCAGGCCCAGCACACCCTGCATGCTTCGGAGGGGGTGTGGTTTACTAACCCCTGGGTCTAAACCCAGCAGCCCAGGCACTGACACTCAGCAGCTGCCTGGTCAGATCCCGGTGGGATGGAAAGCAGAAAACAGGCCAGGCTGGAGATAAGAGTAAGATCGGATCACAGGTCTCGGGTGTGCGGCAAGAGGCACGTACTCTGGGGAGGCCGAGACTCACTGCCTGAGCAAGAGCAGACCAGGCTGGGGTGGGGGGCCTGCGAGATGGCACTCCCCCAGGGAGGGGAGGAGGGGGACGAGACAGATGCTCAGGGAAGCAAAGCAAGGAAGAGCTGGAAGGCTCAGGCCTCCTGTCCCTGCCTGCAGCAGCCGAGGGATCCAGCCTCTCTGTCGACACAGGGAGTGCATCCCCTGCTGCAGAGGCATAGGCAGCACAGCCCCAACAGCTGCCACCAGGCTGGCCCGCGGAGGCCAGCCTCTGTCCAGGATCTCCCCCTCTGGCCTTCTCCAGGGTTCCCCTGGGCGCGCTGCTCCCTCCCTGGCTCCCTGTGACACTTCTCAGGAGCACCACTGCTGTCTGGGCCACGGCCCTCCTCCACCTCTGCTTTTCTCCCGCACGACGCTGCCCTCGGGGTGACTGCCCTCGGGGTCCTGGCACCTGCCTGCCCCTCCTGCCCCGGGGTGGGCCCCCAGGATTAAGAGAGCTCCCTCCCAATCTAGATCTATTCTCCGGCTTGTCCAGTCCACCTTCCTGGGGGGTAGGAGATATGATTCCTATGCCCTCACCTCAACCCTAAAGAGGACCTTGGGAGGAGGAGCTGGTGAACCCTCTGAGTGTTATGGTGAGACCGCCAAGCCTCTCCTAGTGTTGTCAAACACCCAGCCCAGTCCTCCCTGAGCCTCTTCGCCTGTGGACCCTTTGCAGCCTCAAGGCTGCCTACAGCGTTCCCTCAAGCCAAAATGGAGTCTGCCTGTGCCCTGGGCCATGCCCTGCGAGACCCCACTGCTCTTTTCCTCGGCCTTAGGTACATGCAGACTGTGGGAGCTTGGAGGCGCTGCTTCTCAACCCCACATCTGCCGCTCGCACCCCTGTCCCTCCCCACTCCCACCCCAACACCCACCACTCACCATGCTCCTGTAGATGAAATTGGCCAAGGTGAGGCTGGCCCCTGATCGGAAATATTTTCGATAATTCTTGCGGGCCTGGCAGGGACATGCAAGAGAGGAGGCCAAGTGAAGACAGACAGACTCCAGGAAGGGTTCTGCTGTTTGCTCAACCACACCGAGAACAGGGCTGAGACCGTGGCAGTGAGGAGGGTGCTTGAAGCAGAAGGCACAGCTCGATACACCCAGACCTGCACGCAGACCCCTCTCCCCACAGGCAGCACCACCCCCTGCAGCCCCCAGGCACAGGTCACCCCACACGGGGATGGGCTGGGTAGGAGCGGCACTTCCGCCCCAGCAGCTGGCACAACCCTGGAGGGCCCACGTGTGGGGAGGAAGCCCCTCTCCCCTTCCCCATTACCTTCCACCCCCTCACAAAAGCCTGGATCAGCAACGTCGATGCCTTTAACTTCTCATAGCGCTTCTTTTGCTGTAGGAAACGCAGAGCTGTCAGGAGGCCCCCCACATCCCGCCTTCCCACCCACCCGGCACTCTAGGGGGTCACTGTACCATGTTGCCCCGAAACCAAGAGGAGATGATTATCTGACTCTTGCGCATGAGCTGGTAGTGGGTGCGGCAGCGCCAGCCCCGGTACGTCTTCTGTATGAGCGTGGCCAGCTGCTGCAGGCGCAGGCGCCGCTGCTCTTCCAGGTAGAAAAGCTGCAGGAAGGGGCAGGGCAGCACTGGACTCGGAACAGGGCACAAGCTCGCTCGCTCTCTCGCTCTCTCTCACTCGCTCTCTCACTCTCTCTCACTCGCTCTCTCTCCTCCTGTCCCAGGCAGCGTCTTGCTCCATCTTTGCTTTCGCCCTCTCGGGTCATTCATCCACCCACCCCTTTCCTGAGCGTCTCCTGAGCTCTACCTCTGTGGCGCCACTGCACTGGGTGCTGGGAAGTGAGCCAGGAGCAGCCCACCACTCCAGCCTCAGGCAGGGTTGCGGCAGGAGGGTTCTGGCGGAGGCCACACGGCACACCTCGCCCCTGGGCAGCAGCGGCGTGGGGCCTGGGGAGCCAAGCACTAGGCTCTCAGGGAGACAGGCTTTGCAGCAAGGAGCCACCCTGGTCTCCCGCCCCATGCCTGGCTGTGGGCGCCTCTTCCCCTCCAGCCTCCTTCTCAGTGGACTCCTGACTCCCACACCCTCCAACTCACGGTCTTGGGGCTTCTGATGAAGATCTTGGTCTTCCCATAGGCCAGCTCCTGGGGCGACAGGTTCAGCTCCCCCAGCACCTTCTCAACTCCTTCCCTGCAGGGGGAAAGCCACAGGGAGCTCTCAGCAAAGTGTCCTCTCCCACCTTCCCCAGCCCCTTCTAGCCCCTGAGAAGGGATCCTTCAACGCTTCCTCCCAGACGTTCCATCCACCAAGGCTTGGCAGATGCACATGGCGCCTGCGGGTCTCCACACTGCCCTCCCCCATCCACTGGGCCTTACCGGGCTCCTCCATTCCAGTGAGGCCAGGTGCTCTGGCTCAGCAGTCGGTACCTTTCCAGGAAGTGTGCATACACCTGGCGGTGGGCGTAGCCTGCCCGCCGCACCCGCACGTTCTCCATCAGGCCGAGGTACCGAGCCTGGGTGGCCACCAGCTCTGAGGAGAACCGCCCTCGCTGCTGGTGCTCATTGGGCTTTATGCACCTGTGCGAGAGGCAGGACACAGGCTTCAGGAGCTGACACCACCGCCAGTGGGGCTCACCCCGGTTTCTGCACACATCGCCCCAGATTCACTCACTACTGCGTGGTCCCCACCAAATCTGATATTCTTCCCACTGCAGGAGTCTCAGCTCCTTATCTGGCTTTGTGTTTTCTAATTTTGTTGGAAAGGCAGAGAGAGACCAAGAGAGATGAGCTTCCTCTTACTGGTTCACTCCCCAGATGCCTGCAACAGCAAGGACTGGACCAGGCTGAAGCCAGGAGCTTAGAACTCAATCCAGTCTCCCATGTGGAAGGGAGGGACCCAAGTACTTGAGCCATTACTGCTGCCTCCCAAGGTGCACAAGGGCAGGAAGCTGGAATTGGGAGTGAAGCCAAGACTCGAACCCAGGCCCTCTGATACAGGAAGCAGGCATCCCAAGCGGTGGCCTAACCACTGTGCCAAATCCCCACACCTTTTTGTTGGTTTTCAGAGCAAAAGGCCTGAAAATGAGATTACCACCCCCACCCCGCCATGGATGCATCCCATAGCACATGGGACTCCGCACAGACAGACCATCAGGCATATAGCGTGTTCCCTGTGTGCCCGGCTTGTCACCTGATGTAGTTGGGGTTCTTGGAATACAGGTTCTTCATGAGTATGGCCACGGAGCTCTTGAACTGGGCCCCAGCAGTTGGGGGGCGTTTCAGAGACGCTTGCTTGGGGTCACCCTCGGGAAACAAGGACCGCAGGAGGGGGTGCCGTGCCTTCCACATGGTCTGGGACAGGTCTCGGAAGAGTAGGTCATTGTTCTTGTCAATGAAGCTATTTACATTGTATGTCACCTGTGAAGGAGCAGCTGTTGGCGTGGAGACCCCATGGAGACCCCCACAGCCTGCTCCTACCACTTGCCCCTCCCAGTCTCATTAGAAAGCATTCCTGGCTCCTGCCTCCCTCGGTCCCTCCCCCGCTGGCTGTGGCCGGTGCCAGGCGCCCCGGCCCCCCCCCCGCAGCCCTGCCACCCTTGCTCTCACCTTCCCCGCATAGTGGCAGATGCGGAAGCAGCCGAGGCCCATGCTGCGGTCATACTGGTGCTGGGCATTCTGGGTGACTTTGCTCTCGTAGTGACTGTGGTTGCAGAAGAGCTGGTTCAGCTTCGCTAGGAAGGTGGAGTCGCTGACCACCCCGGGCCGCAGGCACTCCTCGTCCAGCATGGCCAGGATGCCGCGCTGATTCTGGACCAGGGAACAAGACCGGCTCAACCCGACCTGATCCTCCGAGATATCCGTGTTCTCACAGCCGCTCGTCTGCCTCCTCTCGTCCTTTGCCCTCTACCATCCTTACCAAGCACAGGGCTGGGGGTGGGGGTGGGACGAGAGGCAGCGGGTGAATGTGCAGGCCGTATGGGAGAGAAAGGAACTCACATGCTCAATGAGGTTGCAGATGATGCCATTGTCGAAGTAGTCCACCTTCACCCACGGGATGCCCTGGCGGTGGAGAGGGGGCACATACAGATGACAGGGAGCAGGTCCGAGACAAAGACCTCACTAGCCCTGGCTTTTCGCTCACCACCCCCATCCCCAAGGAGCCTTCAGAAAGTTCCATTGTTCAGAGGGGTCCTTGGTATGGTTTTTCTGTATGGCCCCATCCCTCCAAGATTGGTGGAGAATTTGTGGAGTGGGTAGAGAGATACTCAGGAGAAGCCAGAGCGGCTGAGAGCAGGTGCAACAACACAGAGAGCCCTGGAGGTGGTGCAGAGCAGAGAGGGAGGCAGCATATGTTGGGTAGTTACGTGAGAGTGGAGAAGGATCCACTACTCCGGCAAGACACTACAAAATCAGAGCAGGAATGAGAGTTCAGCACCAAACAGCAGAGCGGATGTGACGCGTCTTCACAGAGCTGCAGCAGCAACTCTCAAAGCTGAGTGTGTTGGGGCCAGTGCTATGGCGCAGTGGGTTAAAGCCCTGGCCTGAAGCACCAGCATCCCATATGGATGCCAGTTCTAGTTCCGGCTGCTCTTCTACCAATCGAGCTCTCTGCCATGGCCTGGGAAAGCAGAAGAAGATGGCCCAAGTCCTTGGGCTCCTGTACCTATGTGGGAGACCTGGAAGAAGATCCTGCCTCTTGGCCTTGGATCGGCTCAGCTCCGGCCGTTGCGGCCATCTGGGAAATGAACCAGCGGATGGAAGACCTCTCTCTCTCTGTCTCTACCTCTTTCTGTAACTCTGTCTTTCAAATAAATAAAATAAATCTAAAAAAAAAAAAAAAAAAGCTGGGTGTGCGACCCAGTGAACAGGAAGGCTAGTGAAAGCACAGTTGGGTTCCCCACCCCTCAGCTTTCTGCCTCAGCAGGGTCAGAAAGATGTTGCATTTCCAGCATCTTCCCAGCTGCTGCTACCGCTGCTGCTGCTGGCCCAGGACCACACTTTAAGAGCCACTGACAGAGGCTGGCATTGTGGTGAGGCGGCCAGCATCCTGTATGAGCACCGGTTCCAGTCCCAGCTGATCCACTTTTTTTTTTTTTTTTTTTTTTTTTTTATATTTTTGACAGGCAGAGTGGACAGAGAGAGAGACAGAGAGAGAAAGGTCTTCCTTTGCTGTTGGTTCACCCTCCAATGGCCGCCACTGCAGCCGGCGCACCGCGCTGATCCGATGGCAGGAGCCAGGATCCAGGTGCTTTTCCTGGTCTCCCATGGGGTGCAGGGCCCAAGCACCTGGGCCATCCTCCACTGCACTCCCTGGCCACAGCAGAGAGCTGGCCTGGAAGAGGAGCAACCGGGACAGAATCCGGCGCCCCGACCGGGACTAGAACCCGGTGTGCCGGCGCCGCAAGGTGGAGGATTAGCCTATTGAGCCACGGCGCCGGCCCTGATCCACTTTCAATCCAGCTCCTGCTACTGCGCCTGGGAAAGCAGCAGAGGATGGATCAAGTGCTTGGGCCCCTGCACCCACACAAGAGACCATTGGCCATGTGCGGAGTAAACCAGTGGGTGGAAGTGTCTCTCTCCTTCCCCTTATCCCTCGCTCTGTAATTCTTCCTTTTAAAAAATAAAATCTTAAAAAAAAAGAGCTGCTTATGGTCGTGACCATTCACATTCTTTCAGAAGCAAGCAGGGGGCAAAAGCAGATGACTGCAAAACCACCGTTCTCTCCTTACTTTCTGGGCCCTGGGCCTGCAGGCCGGACAGCACCTAACCCCGCCCAGGGCCAGACTCCCCCGCCTGAGGCCATGCCCAGGTGTGGCCGTGGGCCACAGGCCTTTTTGCCCTCCTCCCTCACGGGTCTTCAGAGAAAGAAGAATGAAATTAAATAAAGGAGCTTCCCACTTCCTCCTGAAAATACCTTGCCCAACCAATTAAAGGAACTATGGTGCCCTAAGAAACCTACGGAGCTGTGAAGGATTCTTTACAGAACCGGCTCCTGTGAAGTGATGAAAACAAGGTGCAGAACAGAGTATACTTATTGCCATTGGTATACACTCTGCGCAAGGAGCCTCGTCTGGGATACCTCCAGGTGGGGACAGGAACCGGTGAGAGGGAGCCCTTTTTTCAGACCCATCTTTTTAACCTCTTTGATCAATCAAATGATTAAAATAAAAATTTGTAAGAGCTAGCATCATAGATTAAGCTGCTGCCTGCAACACCTACATCCCATGTCGGAGTGCTGGTTTGATTCCAGGTCACTCGGCTTCCCACCCAGCTCCCTGCTAATGCGCCTGGGAAAGCAGCAGAAGATGGCCCAAGTGCTTGGGTCCCTGCACCCACATGGGTGACCTGGATGGAGTTCTGGGCTCCTGGCTTCAGAGTGGCCCAGCCCTAGGTGTTGTGGACTTTTGGGGAGGGAACCAGCAAATGGAAGACTTCTCTTTATCTCTGTCTCTCCCTTTCTCTATCACTATACCTTTCAAAAATAAATAAATAAATCTTTAAAAAATGCAGAACAACTCCGAAAACCTTTTCCTAGACTCATGAGCATGTTGCTTCCAGTCCTGCCACAGCAGATGACCTTGCACTCACGAGGGGCCAGCCCTGGCAGAGGTGTGACGAGTGAGACCCACAGTTGGGCGGCTTTTGCAACACGTAGCCGCAGTCAGCAGGACAGCACGCAGACATTCAGAGCCGTGGGGCCCTTCTGGTGCGGAAGCCACCAGACCACCACACCAGGGGATCCAAGCATCAGTGGAGCCCGGAGGAGATGGAGGACTCCAGGATGCTGGAGCAGGGCCAGAAGAGGGAGGCGGTAGGGTGCCAAGCCCAGGAAGTGCCTCACCGTCTGCTGTGGCCCAAGCACAGCTGTCACTTCACTCCTCAGGACTCTGCACACGCCCCTGCCTGGCCTCGCCCAGGGGCTGGGGGGTGTGGAGAGCAGAAGACAGGGGCCCCTTAGGAAAGCTGGCTGTGCAGCTGTGCGAGGGAACCTTCTGTCCCTTGCATGCCGGGGGGGCGGGGGGGGGGACGATTTCGAGGCAGCTGTGATCCAGGGCAAAGCCAAGTCTGGCACGAGCCCAGTGTCATTTAAGGGAGGAGAGGTGGGGGAAGGCTTCGCTTACCTCTCTCTTATATTCCTCCTGCTCCTCTTTCAGGGTCATCTCTATGAACACCTGCTGTAGCTTCTCATTGCAGTAGTTGATCACAAACTGCTCAAAGCTATTATCCTGAGGGAGGGTACACAAGTTAGAGAGCGTGAGCGGCTCAGCCCAGGGCCACGCCACCCTCTCACGCCTCTACCTCTGACCCCAGGGAAGCAGGTGGCTGGGGTGCGCCGGGGCCCTCTCACCTCTAGTATCTCAAAGCCGTAGATATCCAGCACCCCCATGACCTTCTTCCTCTCCCCGGAGCCCACCTGAAGAGGAGGAAAAGGTAAGGCGGCGGCCAGGACCCCTCGGCACGTCGGGCCTGGCCCTTCCCGGGTGAGTGTTGTTGGGGCGGGGGTAAACAGAACGGCAGTGAGCTGGGCCAAGCTGCAAAGGGACGGCGATCTCATCCTCCTTCCACTCCCAGACGCTGGAGGATGAGCAACGAGGGAGGAAAGGAAAATGCAGACTCCAGCACGGCCTCCCGCCGTAGGAGGTGAGGAGGACTAAATCCTCTCTGGACGGATGTCTGGCGCAGTGGTTAAGAGGCCGCTTGGGATGCCTGTGTCCCATAGCAGAGTGCCTGGGCTTGAGTTCTGGCTCTGCTTCCCAGCCAGCTTCTAGCGAATGTACACCCTGGGAGGCAGCAGACGATGGCTCAAGTACGTAGGCCTGGGGCCAGCACTGTGGCATAGAGGGTAAAAGCTGCCACTTTCAGTGCCGGCATCCCATGTGAGCACTGGTTTGGGTCCCGGCTGCTCTGCTTCTGATCCAGCTCTCTGCTATTGCCTGGGAAAGCAGTGGAGGACAGCTTAGGTCCTTGGGCCCCTGCACCCACGTGGGAGACCCGGAGGAGGCTCCTGGCTCCTGGCTTCAGATCGGCGCAGCTCTGGCTGTTGCGGCCTTTTGGGGAGTGAACCAGTGAATGGAGGACCTCTCTCTGACTCTCCTTCTCTCTCTGTATAACTATTTCAAGCAAATAAATGGATCTTAAAAAAAAAAAAAAAAAAAGTACTTAGGCCTGTGCCACCCACTTGGGAGACCCGGATGGAGTTCCTAACTCATGATTTCAGCTTGGCCCAACCCAGTTATTGAAGACATTTGAGGACTGAACCAAATAGGAGATCTCCCCCTGCCCCAACCCCGTTCTCTCTCTTACAAATAAATACAATTTTTAAAAATTTAAAATCCTCTGAGGATAATAACCATCCCTTATACTTTTTAAAAAGATTTTATTTACTTATTTAAATAGCAGAATGACAAAGACAGGGAGGGACAGACAAATAGAGAAAGAGGGAGAAAGACCTTCTATGTACTGGTTTACTCCCTAAATGGCTCAAGAGCCAGGTCTAGGCCAGGTCAAAGTCAGAGTCAAGAACTTCACCCTGGTCTCCCACATGGGTGGCAGGGGCCCAAGCAATTTGGCTGTCATGTTCTGTTGCTTCCCCAGGCTCATCAGCAAGAAGCAGAGCAGCCAGAACTTGAATCAGCTTCACAGGCAGCAGCTGAGCCCACTGCGTCCGCCACAACATAGGCCCTTCTACCATCTTTTATATTTGTAGAACATTGTATGCCAAAAAAAATCCAGGGGCCAGCACTGTGGGGAAGTGGGTTAAGCTGCTATTTGTAGCACTGGCATCCCATATGGGTACCAGTTTGAATCCTAGCTGCTCCATTTCCAATCCAGCTCCCTGCTAACGCACCTGGGAAGGCAGCAGAAGATGGCCCAAGTGCTTGGGCCCCTGTACACATGTGGGAGACCCAAGTGAAGCTCCTGGCTCCTGGCTTCAGCCATTGCAGCCATTTGGGGAATGAACCAGCAGATGGAAGACCTCTCTCTCTGTCTTCCCTCTCTCTGTAACTCTACCTTTCAAAGAAATAAAATCTTAAAAAAAAAAAAAAAATTCCAACTCCTTCTTTAGTTGAGCCATATCTTAACCTTATAAGATACACGTATTCTCATTTTACAGATGCAAGGATTTACAGACGCAAATGAGGGCTCAGCATCTCGCCAGGCCTACACTGACGTCCTGCTGCCCTCCAATATAGCTTCTACATGATGGCACTTTCCCAACCGTAATCATTGATCACAACTTGTGGAACAGAATTCGCATATGATGCACAACTTGGTGACGTTTTAGTACATTCAAAAAATTGTACAGCTCTCACCACCACCTAATTCCAGGGCATTTTCATTGCCAAAAGAGAAATCCTGTACCCATCAGTAGCCACTCCCATCCTCCGTGCCCCCAGCCCCCATCTGCTAATGTTTCATCTCTAGGGATTCGCCTGTGTGGGGCATTTCATAGAAATGGAATCATAAACCAATCTCCTGGGACTGGCTCGTTCACAACGATGTTGTCCAGGTTGTCCAGGAATGCAGTGTGTACCAGTACTGCATTCGTTTTCACGGCCAGGTAACGTCCTGCTGTACGGACGCATAAACTGTGTTTGGTTTATCTGTGCGTCAGCCAACATGCATTTAGGTTGTCACTACTTCCGGGCTCTCATGAACAGTGCCTTGATGAGCACTCACGTACAGCTTTTTGTTAAGGGCATCTGTTTTCAGTCCTCTCAGATGTGTGTCTAGGAGCAGAACTGCTGGATCGCACAGTAACCACATACATAATTTTATCCAGTCCTCATTAAATGCCGGGGAGCAGGTGGGCACCTGCGTGGATGTTTCTGGATCAGGGAAGTGAGGTTCAGGGTCTTTGTGAAACCAAAAGGCCACAGGGCTGGCGAGTGGGATCCACAGCACCTGACTCAGACCCCGTGGTGTCTGCACCACGCTGCACTGGTGGAAGGGACGTGGCGCCCACCTCTGCGTCCTGCTCACCGCTGTCATCTCAGAGCCCAGGGCTGGAGCCCAGGGCAGGGCACGCTGAGAGAAGAGGACGGTTGCTCACCTTGATGCTCTCGTTGATGCGGTTCACGATCCAATTGAAGAGGCGGCTGTAGATGTTCTTAGCAAGAGCGTCGCGCGCATACTGAGCCTGCAGGGCGGGCCCAGAGGTTAGTGGCGCAGCCAGGTGACGGGCTCCCGAGCAGCCCCTCCAGGAGGGCCCCTTACCTGGGTGACATTCAGGGCTGTGGTAACCTTTTCTCTGCTGGTTTCCATGGTCCTGGAGCACAGAGCTCTCTCCAGCGCCGCTGAATCCAGACTCACCATCTCCCCAATCTCCCGGACACCTGCGGTAGGGAGGCAATGCCGCGTGGCCCGGGAGGGTCTTGCTCTCAGGGAGGAAGGAGACTTCCGGGGAGCCTGGGGTCCCCCCCCAGGACGTGGCCCTAGAGTAAGTACTGGGGGAGTGGGGGCAGGCGGGAGAGGGGTCTGGGCACTTTGCGAGCATTCACTACTTTAATGCCACAATCTCCTGAAATAGCTGTGACTGTCCCCACTTGGCAGAACGATCAACTGAGACTCCGAAGCGTCCCAGAGCTTGGTCTATCAAACTTCAGTGTTTGGTTCCGATATCCTCGTCAGGAGCTCTCAGTGAGTCTGTTCGGGAAGGGCTCAAGACGGGGCTGAAGCCACGACACTGGAGATGGCGGCAGGCCGGGGGTCCCAGCAGGGGAATCAGGGCCGGGGTGCTGCAAACCTCTCCCATCACGGATGCCGCTGGCTGGAATCCCGTTGGCCTGGAACTCGTCTGTCAGCTCCACGTTCCCCAGCTTCAGCACCAGAGCCGTCACTTCGAGCACCTGTCGGATCTCCTCCTCCGAGAACCCGATCACCGTCATTGCACTCTTGGGAAGAAATCAGAAATCAGCGGCAGAACTGGTGGTGCCCGCCCAGGGCCTCCAGCCTCAAAGCCAGGCCTAAGGGCACCCACCCGCACAGCACTGAAGTTGGAGGCGTCGTCCATGCCCCCTACTCTGGATGCTTCCTGGTTCAGATAGGTGTAGCCACTCGTGTCCCGCTGCAGCTTCAGGGCCTCTGCGAGGGCCGGCGAGGGGGAGCAGCGTCAGTAGCTGGCTCCCCAGAGCCCTCCAGCTTTGACCCCGCGCAGCCCTTGTCCTTGGTGGGCGCTATCATGTATTCACAGGGGTCAGTTTTGGCTGGGGTTTCTTCTCCTGCCTCTTTTATTTGGGGACCATTAATTCCTGGGGTGCCAGACTAAGGTTTTAAAAAGTAATTAGGGTCTGGGAGTTCATACTTGAGTTTTCTGCCCCCACCAACTATCATGAAAGTAAAGCCTCATTCCTCCCTTCTTCCTGACCGCAGGGTTCTACACAACCCAAACAAGGGAGCGGAACCCCCCTCCCCAGCCCTCAGGGTCTCTGGGAGGAGGAGGGAAAGAAACAGGAACAGAGGTCCCCCACACACCCAGCCTCCACGCCGCACCCTCGGCCTGGGCTGCACTGTCCGTTACTTGCTCACTGATCACCAGCACAGTGCTCGCTAGCTCTCTCTCTCTTTCTCATACAATTTTTAAATGTAGGAAATCGGGTGAGGCACACGTAGACCCAGGACAGCTTCAACTGGAGCTCGCAGAAAGCTCTTAAGCACTCACAACATGCTGCCCGCTTCCCTGCTTGACTCTCAATAAAGCCCCGCAAGCTGGGAGAGGAAGACTGGCAGATGGGGCTGTGTGTTCCAGGTCGGAAGCAAGCAGGGGGAAGGAGGACCCCCGGCCAGGCAGAGGGACGCGAGCCGTGAAGAGGCAGGAAGCTGGAGCCCGGCAATAATTCCCCAGACAAGGAGCAGCACCCAGGGCCCAGGGGGATTTGTTCCAACAGTGGGCAGGTGACGCGGTTCAGGGTGGAGAATGCAGGCGAGAAGGGGAAAGGGACACAGAGATGGTGGTCCAGGGACGCTTCGCCAGGGGGCCGGGGGCACGCACATACCCAGCAGCTGCGCGTCTGCTCCGGCCAGGAGCTGATAGAAGATGTGGAAGTTCCTCTCGCCTTGGAGCTGCCTCACCACTCGCGACTTCTCCAGCAGGTCTGGTGGAAATCAGAGTGTAAGCTTGTGAGGGCGCGACGCCACCGCGGGCCGGGCAGGAGGGAGAGAGGTGGTGAGCCGGGTGGCCCAGGCACGTACAGTTGGTGATGACACCGCCCATTGGGGAGCCCTTGAAGTCAAACTCAATGTCCATGTATTTTCCCTGCAGAGAGAGACGGGACGAAACCTCAGCTCGCCTTCCTCCCACCACTGCGGCCATCGGGAGGGCTTTGCACTGCCTTCCTCCCTCTCCAGCCCCACGTGCTCGCCTCCCCAGCGGACGCCCCTCACTCACAAACCGCGAGGAGTTGTTGTTGCGAATTGTCTTGGCGTTGCCAAAAGCTGCGGAGAGGAGGAGGGGCAGTGAGGGGGTGAGGGGAGAAGGGGAGTCCAGGAAAGGAGAGCAGGGGTCTGGGGGCTCTGGGGCGGGCGCAGACTCCTCACCCTCCAGCACTGGGTTCGACTGCAGCAGCTGCTCCTTTACAGAGTTCACCTGCTCCCCTTTCCCGCAGACAGCCGCCACATAGGACATCACCAGCTTGCTGGCCTCTGTGTGTGGGGAAACCCTCCGGTGAATCCCCGCCCCCACCCCACCCAGTGAGACAAACAGGGGACTTCGGGGCTTGGGGGAGAGGTGGGTCAGGGCTAGGCCTGGCAGGGAAAGAGAGGAGGTGGTTCCGGAGGTGACCCCAGGGTGCCTCCCTCCTGCCAGGCGCCTCACCAGTCTTCCCAGCTCCACTCTCGCCCGTGATGAGAATACACTGGTCTCGGTCCCGGTCCCTCAGAGACTGGTAGGCCACATTTGCCAGTGCGTAGCTTTGGGGGAGCAAGTGAATAGGGACCAGTGTGGCGCCAGCCTAGGACCCTGGCCTTCCCTCAATCCCCACCCACAGGGCTCATTCACCCGCCCCAAGTGGGCCAAACAAGGCAAGAGGTGACAGGCCTAGGGAGGGGCCACTGAGAACCCCCTTCAGGGGCAGGGACAGAAGAGATTAGGAGGCTCCCTGTCTCCCAGCGGGGCCCCAGCAGCCTCCCCTGGCCCCTCAGCTCACATGTGGGGCTTCAGCTCATAGAAGGTGTAGTCCTGGTACTTGGCAATGAACTCCGGGCCGTAGATGGGCAGCTGCTGGTAAGGATTCACTGAGATCACTACGTTCCCGATGTAGGTCTGGAGCCAGGAAGGAGGAAGAGGGAATGAGGCGGGGGTGGGGGTGGGGGTCCGGGACCCCTTGGGGCACACGCACAGTGGGGTACCCATGCTGCACTCACATAAATCTCCTTGTGCTCATAGCGAAGCTGAAGGTTCCTGAGCAGGGACTCTTCCTCCAGTGGTTCCAGGAGGACGAGGTCCTCCACCCCCACGGAACCTTCCAGCAGAGGCATGGCCCAAGGGGCTGCAGACCCTATGAGCAATGGGGGAGGAGGGTGGCGCTGTGTGCTGGTGTCTGCTCCATGCCAGGGGGCCAGTGACTGCCTGAGGGGCAGCACTCAGGAGGATGGGAGAGAGCTCTCCCTGCGCTGGCCTTGGGGAGTCCCCGGCCTGGTCTGTGCTTGCAAGCTTTGCTGAAACTCTGTGAGGCCGGCAGTGGAATCCTCGGCTCCCTGGGTGGGTTTGGTGGGAGTGGGGTGGGGCTGGGGCAGCACCACCTGCCTCTGCCCACTAAGGAAGGCACCTGGGGAGCAGAGTAAGTGCTGGGGAGGAAGGCATAAGCCAAGCTTTGTGCTACAGCCAGGTAGGGGAAGCGCTCTCGCCTTGCACCAAGGGCCTGGCCAGTGCCAACTCTCTGCTCCCAGTGCTCATTCCCAAGCCCCTGCCTCTCACAGGCCCCTGACCATCACCCAACCCGTCCAGGCCTATGTCAGACGTTCTCCCACTATCTCTCCTCCCCTGTCATTGTCACAGGGAGCTGCATGTTTAAGTTGGGGAGTGGATGAGGCAACAAACAGGGAGGCACAGGAGCCCTCCAAGAAAGACAGAAAATGAGAGAGAAGGGAGCACTGTGGCGTAGTGGGTTAAGCTGCCACCTGCAGTGCTGGCATCCCATAGGGCACCATTCAAGTCCCAGCTGCTCCACCTCCGATCCAGCTCTCTGCTATGGCCTGGGAAAGCAGTTTGGGCCCCTGCACTTGCGTGGGAGACTGGGAGGAAGCTCCTGGCTCCTGACTTCAGATCGGCCCAGCTCTGGCCGTTGCAGCCATTTGTGGGGGGGAGGGATGTGAGCCAGAAGATGGAAGACCTCTCTCTCTCACTCACTCCAGCACCACCCCTCCCCAGCCTGTAACTCTGCCTTTCAAATTAATTAATTTTAAAAATAAAGGAAATGAAAGCAGGACTGGACTGTCTTCCCAGGGTGGGCAGGAGTGCTGTGTCCCTGTTTCCCCGACTCCAGCTTTTATCCGCGTTCCCTTGTGCTTTGCATAGACTTTGTCCCAGACACACCCAGGCTTTTACCAGCAATGGGAGTGGGCCTGGCGGTACAGGGAGGGTCCCCACGCAGAAGGCACATGGCAGGTGCTTCCTCCCAGAGGAAGCCCAGCCCTCTGCAGTCTTCCCTGCGGGACAGAGCAGGCAGGGAGGCCAGGTGCAGGGCAGAATCATTAGTACAATGGTCAACGCCACTCCCAGCCAGGAACAGACACATCCTCCTACACCTCTGACCTGGGTGGGGCGGGCATGAAGCTGGAGTGAGAAGTGAGCAGGAGTCTCCTTCCTCCTGCTTTCCCCAGGTCCCAGTCACTTCCTAGAAGCACACAACTAAGGAAGCAATGAGAATAGCGACAGCAGCAGCCTCTCAAGTCACGCAGCATTTACCAAGGGCCAGCAGGGCTCTAGACACTGTGCACCTATGGGTTCATCTGATGCTCATGATATCCCCATAAAGGAGGCACTGTTAGTCTCTCGTATTTCCCAGATGAAAAGAGAAAAGACTAAGACATTAGGAAACTGGGCAAGGAAGAGCGAGAAGCAGAAGGTGGGCTGGAGGAGGTTCTTCTTTGGGTTTGGAGTTGAGGGAAGTGGGAATGTGGCTGCATAGGGGTAGGGAAGGAGAAAAGGAGCCCCATACGGGCACCCTAAGGTGTGAGAGAGGAAGAGACAGGTCAAGACGAGACTCACCCAGTGCTGGACCTAGGCTGTAACTTCAGTTTCCCCTGGAGACCCAGTGTGGCAGGAAGGGAGCATTGGTGTTCCAGGCCCCCAGGTGGAGAGGTGGCCGAGTTAGCAGGAGCTGTCCATGGTGTCGAGCTGGCTTTCCTCTTGCTGGTGTCCACTCCTCTGACCTTCTTCTGTGCTGCCTCCTCCAGCCCAGGCCCCTGTGCTGGCCACAGCAGGAGAGCAGAGGCCGAGAGGCTGCTCAGCTCAGCACAAAGTCCGAAGCTGTTTCTGCTGAGGGTGTGGCTCACTTAACCCTTCACAGGCCTCTGCCCCAGAGGGAGATGCAGGAACAGTGAACCTGGCCAGCCTTGCTGTTTGCAAATGCGAGCAGGAGGAATGGGATTTGTAGCCAGGGACAAGATTTTCCCCCAAGGAGTCAGGGATTTTTTTTTTTTTTTAGGAGGAAGACAGGTGGGGAGGTCTTTCTTAGCCACAAAACCCACCGTTCTCCCTTCAAGCCTACCCTGCCCATCTTCCTGGGAGTCAGAGGCATTCATGAGATTACTTGGGGAACTAAGCAGACAAAAATCTCCAAGTCCTTTCCACTCCCCTTCTCCCTCTGAACCAAACCCCATAAAGACCGGAAGATGAACATGCTTGGTAGGAACACCTCACATTGGCGTGGCGGTCCCGGGTTCTCAGGACGCCCACCTGAACCATCTCACCAGAGAGTGCCACCCTGCCAGAGGGGCGGTGCACACGCACCACAGAAAGAAAGTGAGAGCGAACGGCAGACTGTGGACCTGTGTGACAGGTCCACAGCGCCACAGCTAGTCCATGGCACAACCAGAGCACAGTGCAGCTTCCTGACCCTGAGCCTGACATGGGTTGCAGCCCCAGTGCTGGGGTTTCTAATTTTAAGCCTTCAGCACGAAGCTACTGAATAGACCCTGAGATGCTATTTCCTGGACATTAGCCCAGCAGGAACAGGCTCCCTCTGATAGTTAAAGAGCTCCTTATAAAGTCATATTTTTCCAGACTACCCCTCATCCACCCAGGAAAATCCCTAAGCAGCAGGCCCCCGCTGCCCATCATCCTCTATAGCAGGCATGCACAGGGAGCAAATGAGGTGATTACAGACGCTTAACTGAAACTGGAGGCTTGAGTCTCCTCTGCTAGCCACGGCTGCTTGGTCCAAGGTCCAAACTCTATTGCTCTCACAGAAGCACTCTGCATAAGCCGGGCCCATCAGCAGTTCCATTATCAACCCACCCTTACGTAATTTATTGATCTGCTCTATTTGAAGGAGGGGAAAGAAGGCAAAGCAAGAGAGAAAGAGAAAGCTAAGTTGAAGTGACATCAAAACACAGTCCCGTGTATAGGTGGGGCACTGCTACAGTGTCAGAAGCAGAAGTAACCGAAGTTCCACGGTTTTCCCATGCGAGAAACACTCAGTGAGAAACCCACTTCCCCAGGGCCATGCCACTGTGCCACTGCAATCCTAGCAGAGCTCTTGTGCTCTCTGGCCAGGAATCTACAGGCACAAGAGGCTTACCTGTGTGTCCATTCACTCACTAACCTGAGTGCCTACCATGTGCTACTCTCATGGGAAGTGACTATAAAAAAAAAAAAAAGAGAGAGAGAGAGAGAGAGAGAGAGAGAGATGGCAGGGACAGTATCATAGCTACTCCACTTCTGATCCACTTTCCTGCTAATGCACCTGGGAAGGTAACAGAAGATGACCCAATACTTGGGCCCCAGCCACCCAAGGATGCAGTTCTGGGTTCCTGGCTTCAGCCTGGCCCAGCCTTGGCTGTTGTGGCCATTTGGGGAGTGAATCAGTAGATAAAAGATTCCCTCTCTTTCTCCTGCCACTCTGCCATTCAAATAAAGAAAGATGGCAACCTCAGGCTTGAGTGTCACAGCTATGACAACCAACCCTGCTCACCTGCCTTTGTCCTGTGGTGGGAATTTGAGTGTTGAAGCCAGGAAAGTTCAGGGCAAAATGAAACCAGTGTGTCACCCTAAATTAACAAGGTATAAAATATATATCCAAGCTAGCTAGGATCTCAAGATCTATCAAACTACTCTTGGGGTAGAGAGGAAGGGATGGGTTTTGCATCACAATCTGCTTTTGACACAAAACTGAAGGAAACTGTACACTTAAAGTGGATCAATTTTATTGCATATAAATTACACTTCCATGCAGCTGGCCAGGAAAAGCAGCAACAGCTTTCACATCCTTTGGTGCTGGTTCCTGACAGAACTGGGAAGGCGGCGTTCTGATTCACCAGTTCTCATTAATCCTCTCAGAAACATCAACTTCTAAACAGATGTTACACAATAAAAACAGAAGCTTTCAGACACAACAGGGGAGATGTTTGGCTCTCGTAAGTTACCTGGTGTTGGGGCTGGCGTTGTGGTGCAGCAGGTTAAGGCACTGCCTGCAGCTCCAGCATCCTATAACTTAGGGACAATTAGAGACCCAGTTATTCTGCTTCTGATCCAGCTTCCCTGGGAAGGCAGTGGAAGACAGCCTAAGTACTTGGGTCCCTGCCACCCATGTGGGAGACCTGGATGGAGTTTTGGCTCCTGGCCTCAGCATGGCTGACCTGGCTGTTGCGGCCATTTGGGGAGTAAACTAGCAGATGGAAAATCTCTCTCCCCCTCTGTTGCCTTTTTAAATAAATAAATCCTTTTAAAAATTTGCTGCCAATTAGTAACATTTATCAAGTACTCAACTGCACAGTGGGCAGTAAGTCAAGGGCTTTTACATCGTTGCTATCCAAAATGAGGCCCACAGCCCAGCAGCAGGGGAATCACCTGGGAACTGACTAGAAAGCACAACCTCGGGTACTGCTGCCGGATAGCCAGCGCTGCGCTTGAACAAGGCCCTGATGATTCTCGTGTGCGTTAAAGGATGCGGAAACTACTTTCACTTCTTGTCTGCCTTCACCAAAATCCTGTAATGCAGCATACTCCACAATTATGCTTCTTTTTATTAATTCAACCATTATTGACCACCATCTATGTCTAATTAACCTAATATTGGGCTGGCGTTGTGGCACAGTGGGTTAAGCCACCACTTGCAATGCTGGCATCCCCTATCAGGGTGCCAGTTCAAGCCCCAGTTACTCTACTTCTGATCCAGCTTCCTACTAATGCACCTGGGAAGGCAGCAGAGGATGGCTCAAGTGCTTTGAGTCCCTGGCTTCAGCCTGGATCAGACCTGGCTGTTGCAGTCATTTGGGACATGAATCAGAAGATGGAAGATCTGTCACTCTACCTTTCAAATAAATAATTCTTTTTTAAAAATTTATTTACCTAGTAGTTATAGAAGGAAAATGAGAAAAGATGTCATTAGTGTATATTAATCTACATAGTTACACATGGTCTACATTGTTTTTGCTAACTCTTTTTAAAAAATGGACAATGGATTTTCATGTAATCTAAATAAAACAAGTACAGAATTAATACAAATGCTAGAAATAGCCAATACACACACACACACAAAAATGAAAGGTACCAGATATCTACTGCAGAAGCTGGGCATAGACAGAATCAAAATTTTTTCTCCTAATGTGTATTTATGTATTCAAAAGGCAGAGTGAGTAAGCGAGCTTCCGTACACTGCTTCATCCCCTAAATGCCTGCAACAGTCAGGACCGAGGCTGAAGCTAGGAACTGGGAACTCAATCCAGGTCTCCCACGTAGGTGGCAGGGGCCCAAGTACTTCAGCCTCCACCGGCTGCCTCCAAGGGTGTGCCTGAGCAGGAAGCTGACTCCATCCCAGGACTCCAGTATGGGATGTGGGTATCCGGCAGCTTAACCCACTGCATCACAACACCAGGCCCCATCACTGAGGTTTGTATTCTATGCCCCCCACTCCCAATGCTCACCACAGCCCTGCTTCTTCCTCAATTACACAGGGCTCTCTGTGGGTACCCATAGCTGGATCCCTGGGTCTTCCCCCAATCCCAGTGGAGAAACAAGACATACTTTGTGTCACAGAGAGAAAAGAACTAAAGCACAAGCAGAGTAGCTCCTTGGACCAGGAGTAACCTTGTTTTTCTGCTTCTGAGACAGCACAGTGGAACAACTAAGTTACTCCTGCAAGAGTACCTGGTAGAGATCCAGCCCCCTAGGATGCATCCCATCCACGCACAGAAGTGGAAGGGAGATGCAGGATGAGGAGCTGATTAAGAAACACAGGGATGGGGCGGCACTGTGTTGTAGTAGGTTATGACTCCGCCTGTGGTGCCAGCACCCCATACGGGTGCCAGATTGTGTCCCAGCTTCTCTTCTGCTTCACCTCTTTGCTATGGCCTGGGAAAGCAGCAGAGGATGGCCCAAGTACTTGGGCCCCTGCACCCACATGGGAGACCTGGACGAAACTCCTGGCTCCTGGCTTCATCCTGGCCCACCCCTGGCTGTTGCAGTCATCTGGGGAGTCAACCAATGGATGGAAGACACCTTTCTGTTTATTCTAACTCTGCCTCTCAAATAAATAAATTTTTTAAAAGTTATTTTATCTATTTGACAGGCAGAGTTAAAGAGAGAGGTAGAGACAGAGAGAGAGGTCTTTTATCCACTGGTTCACTACCCAGATGGCTGCAACAGCCAGAGCTGTGCCGATCTGAAGCAAGGAGCCAGGAGCTTTTTCTGGGTCTGTCACATGGGTGCAGGGGCCCAAGGACTTGGGCCATCTTCTACTGCTTTCCCGGGCCATAGCAGAGCTGGATTGGAAGAGGAGCAGCCGGGACTAGAACCGGCGCCCATATGGGATGCCAGCACTTCAGGCCAGGGCATTAACCTGCTGCACCACAGTGCCAGCCCCTAAATAAATAAATTTTTTTTTAAAAGAATATAAAAGAGGAGAGGAGAGGAGAGGAGAGGGGGGAGGGGAGGGGAGGGGAGGGGAGGGGAGGGGAGGGGAGGGGAGGAAAACAGGGACATCAGCATCATGCAAAACCACTGCATGCGAAGGAGCAAACAGGTATGTATGGCTGATTACCTGTTACCTCAGAGATCAGAACAGGGAAAGCACACATGCAGAAGGAGAGACCACCATGTACTGTCTAAAAAACTTTATTAAAATTGGGATTATTTATAAACTATACAATAAAAATGAAAAAATACAAAAGTTGTTTTTTTTTTTCTTACATAAAAGAAGGTGAAAATGAGACCCATGGCAAAGAGCCATCCCTGATAATTTTCTTTCAGACATCTGTGGACATTTATTTTAAATATAAATGACAAATCTTTTATTTAAATAACACTAAGGCGTTACCCACAGGCTAAAATTTCCTATTTCCTTAGCCCTGTTATTTCAACACCAATTCCATAAACACAGAAAGCTGTGGCAACTGCAGGAGCTAACAGCTGAGTGCTGCTCTCGCTGTAGGCAAGTCTGGAGAAAGCGGCTTCTCCATCTTCAAGTTATCAAGGGTGTGAACAAGAAAGATGACACACACGGGGTGGCAGGGAGCGTCCAGAGCCCCACATGTGGGCTCTGTGTGATCGATCACTCCCACCCCAGCTACAGCTGCAAGCTGACACTGGCATGGATCTGCTGTTGATTCCCAGCAGGCTCTGGCTCCTGCCATGTAAGGCACCAAGCATCCTTTTCAAAGTAGTAACTGTCTAGAATCCAATTCAACAGCAACCTGAACCCACAGACCAAGTCACCAAAAGACACCTCTGGGTCACACAATTGCACAAGTTCCCCTGGAAAAGAGAAATCAATTCTGTCACATGGAAACGGAAGCAAAAGGCTGGGGTGCGTTTCTCTTGTGCGATGGCTATTTCATCTGTTACGTGCCTTCACTGCCTACAGCACTGAGGGCACAGTAAATCTGTCAAGCTGTCCTCTCCTTGGTCCTGACAAAATCCTTGCATTTCAGTATAGGTATTATCTCGTATGTCAGATCTGACTCCACAGGAATACTACAAGGGCATTTCACTTTCTTTCTTCTTACTTCATCTTTCATTGCTCAGTTCAGAGGAGAGTCCCGAGTACGCGGCTAGGAGCCATTTTTCTGCAGGCATCCCTCTGAGCCCATCTTTTCTCCTGCAACAATAGTAAGGTTGACGGCAACTACATAACCCCCTTGTGGGCGGCTCTTAGGAGCTGGGTGCCGACCCGGCTTATCTGGGCCGGCTCATTTATCAAACCACTGTCCCCTGTGCCAACTGGGAACGAGGCTGAAGGGAGCAGTCAGTGAAGAGAGGGCTGGCCCAAGAGAGGGATGCACTAACACAGGATGGAACAGAAGGGGTCCAAAGAGCTTTCAGCAGCCAAATTCCTTTTGTAACAGACACAAAAGTCATGAGGGGGCAGGGGAGAGACAGGAGAGAAATTATCTGGTTTTGATAGGAGGCAGTGGTGGGCAGAATTTACTAGAAGGAATCAAAGTTGATAATTTCCCCGGTTTTCAGCCCTGTGTCTTTAGTTCCCTGCAAGCAATGTGAGGGGGGAAGTAAGAGGGACCTGCTTGGGGCCAGGTGCCTCCTGGCGTCTCATTAATGGGAGCTGGGGGTGGGAACAGGAGAGGAGATAGATTTCCAATGCTGATGAGACCCTGAGTCCTGGAGCCAATTTACGGCTTGATACTTGCCAAGCAAGACGCTGACATGGCGGCAGACATGGCTCCGATGTCCAGCTCACCTCCCCCCATCCCGTCAATCCCTGCTGATGAGATGGGTCTGAGAGCTGAGGCTGTGCTGAAATTGCAAGAGCTGTAACCGCCTGAGAAAATTAAACGGGAGCTTCAAGTAGTGACCGAGCCAGCAGCCTAAGTGGTCGGGAGGAGGACGAGAGCCGCTCCACAGGCTTCCAGCCCGGCAGTCTCCGGGCAGCGGGAGCTCCGAAGCACGTGGGCAGAGGCGTGCGGCAGGCAGGCCGAGGACATGTGGCTCACCAAGGTGGCCCGGCCTTCACTGTCTGAGGGCCTATCCTGCCGCGGGCCACACTCTCATCTCCACTGTCTGCAGCTTGGTCCTCTAACCTCCACGCTGGGAGGAATGTGATCACACCAAGTTCAAACACAGAGAAAAAACCTGGTGTTGAGACGGCAACTGTCTCTCACAAGGCATTTATTAAACCCAGAGACGACACTTTCCCTGCTTCACAGCTTCTCACAGAAATGACAGCAAAGGCATCCCAGGGCTGAGCTACCACCCCTGAAGCAGCCCCCTGGGGAAGGCACCAAGTCTCCAGGGAGTCCTGAGACCACATACACAGCTCAATGATTTTTTTCAAATCTACTCATATTCACATATGCAAAGTCCTGATCTCTATAAACAGAGTGAAGAATAGTCAGAGACTTTAATAGTTCTTTGTATCAGAGTAAAATTTTACCCTGTACATAATTCACAAAGGTATAAAGGTTTCCCAATACAAAGTCCCGCCACTTTCACTCCTATCATTTGCCTAGATACTGCTCACTCTCCATTTCTGACCATATTGTCTCTGCTATCAACTGAGGTAGTTGTCGCTTTGGGACAGTTTAAGGCTGTGGGAAACACTAGTGGAAACCATCAACCAGCCAGAAGTCTGCGCTAAATGGCATATGAAAGAGTCACTACAGCTTTCAAAACAAAATCACCTGCTCACTGCACGGTCACAGCAGCCCCCGCATCCAAGTCTATGCACCTGCCATGACGCCCATCTTCCTAGCTGAAGCAGTGACAGCCAGTTTCAAACTTTGAGGGTGAAGAGCACAAAGAAAAGACCCAAGCAAATGACTGATACATAAGAATGTGCTCCCTCATAGAGCACACTGCTGGGCGATAAGGGTATTTCACAGTGGCAAAAGAATCTAGAACTAACGCCACTGTCATTAAAGGCAGCATGGACCTCTGGTCAGAAACAGCCTGCGAGCCAGTGTGACAAGTTCACAGGAAAACGTGTCCACTCCTCAAGAGAACCTGGAGGTCTCTGCTGGCAGCACCCGCTGTGGTAGTCCCACAGCTGCCAGCTGCACATAGCAACCTTGCCATAGAGGCTGACAACTCACAGACAAGCCAGATCCCGGGGAGAACAGGTGTCAGCAACGTCTGAAAGGAATGAGTACACAAAGGAGGGGCAAAGGAAACAGAGACACTTTCTTGATTTCCATGGGATCCAACGGCAGGAAAAATGGAAAACCTGCAAAAAGCATGGGAGCCCCTACACAACACTGTCTCCCAGCTGGCAGGGGAGATGTCCTAAGGCGAGGGAAGGGGCTGAAGAGAGGAAGCGTTGAGTTGAGCACAGCGCGCAGCTTGGGGAACAGTCCTGCCTGCAGGGGCACAGCGGGCCGCAGAGAGCGGGCAGGGAGGAGCACCAATGTTCTAAGATGCAGTCGCAAGTCGGATATAATAAAATCCCGAGACCTCCCCGCCAGACGAAGCTCTAGGCCTGTTCCTAAAGGCAAGCAGGACTTAGAAGCTCCTCTGTCTGAGAATTCACCCTCGTGCGGCTTCCTATAACCTGCATTCACACACAGGTACCGGCCTGTGGGGCTTGTCACGCTGGAGCACTTGCTGGCTCTGGAACATGAGTGTGTTATATTTTTTTAAAAACATATTCACTTTAAAAATAAGACAGACAAAAATTCATTTTCCTCTCCAAACAGCCAATTCAAGGATTATGTCAGTCACTGAAATGAGAGAAGGAAAGGAGGCTGAGACGCGTGTGCTCCCTCTGGGAGGTGCACTCCACGGTGGGCAAGCACGGCTGCTCCTGGAGGGCCACCTGCAGCGCCAGGACCGAGTGGCTGAATCAGCCTTCAGGGCACTAGGGTGCTGTGCCGGCCGTGGCCAGCCAACTGCTCGGGAACACAGAGCAGGCTGACAGCTTCCTCCCACGGAGGCAAACCAGCATGGCGTTCATGGTCTTCCCCATCATCTGTCCTTAGGGATCCCACAGACAGACCACCACTGCCTGCACAGGGAGACCTGCAGGTCTCTCATTTTAGTGGGAACCTCTGCACATGACCTCACCCACTCTCAAAGGAGTGCAAGAACCACATGGCACAGGCAACACGAACCACTGAGGCTCCTGCGGGTGTACACAAATCACCATGCGCCACCTAGGTCAGGAAGCTGTTCTGTGTGAGAGCGGGCCACTGGGGCTCTGGGTTCTCCCCCTCCTCCTCAGAGGACGCCTCCTCATCCTGGGCAATGATGCTCCCCAATCCGTACTCCTGCTCGTGCACGGACACTTCATTTGGCGTGAGGTGGAAAGAGCCCTCCACGAAGTCAGCAAATCTGGAAAAGAAAAGAGAATGCTCATTAAGAATCTGCACTCTGTCCTTTCTGCTTTCCTTCCAAATAAAAACAAAGTGAACTGTTTAGTGTCCTCGCAGCTCCAATCATATGAAGTCTAGCCAAGATCCCTGTCCTTAACCTGGCAGGGAAGTAAACTAAAGCAAGAACGCAGGAGGAAAGGAAGGCTGGGCTCACGGGCCACCCCTGCACCTCCACCCTGCTTACCAAGCACCAACCTACCCTCTCAGCCACCGAGGTGCTAAGGTTCCCTTAGTCACCACAATTCCGATAAGAGAAGATTAAGGTGCACAACAGTTAGTCAAGTTTACAGCCCTATGCACTTTATGCGATCAGGATTCCAAATAGAAGCTTCAAATATTCATTGCTACAATTGCTCCCAACTGAAAAAGGAAAACTCAGAGAGCAGTGCAAATCTTTCAGAGGGGAATTGTATATGGCGTCTTCCCACCTCCATGTTATAATCAAAACTAGAGTAGATGGTTCCTTGAGGAAGCAGGAAAACAAAGGCCATGATCCATGCCTGTCTAGAAGTGTGACCTCTGGTAGAACTCAAGGTCATGGCCATCCCGAAAGAGGCGTGGCATCTCTGACCAAGGACTTGCCTTTTTGGAGACTGGATTCGAGAAATAGTCTTCCAAGCAGAGCAGTCTGGACTGTTACAAAACTCTCGAAGCTCCTCTAAAGCCTTTCGCGTCTCCACCTCTCCTTGTATCCGATACTCTTCTTCTGTCAGGAGACGAGGGGGCACAGGCTTTTCTGTGGCCTTACACATCTTTCTGTGCTCACCAAAATAACATCATGAATCATTAATCAGTAATCTACATGCATGCTTAGCTCCAGCTCTTTTCAGTGGGACAAACACACAGCAGGCAGCCTGAATATCAACAGCCATCACTCCCACCTTTCTTCCACAGACATCTTTAGTTATAATGGACTTCTGACACATGAGACTGAGGGATGAGTCTGAGTAGTCAATGTGACTCACTGACGTGAAATGGTGCACTTACTTCACAATACGTGACAAGCAAATACTCATTTTCCAATAAATGGAAACACAAGAAAAGAACGGGACAAGAATGTGTTCCACTGACCTGGCCCCCCAAACTGAAATGATCGCTTTTACTATCTACAAGAAAATAACCATTAACAACCTCAGAAGCTATGACCATTCCATACTTACTGTTGCATGCTGTGAATTACAGCTTACAGTAAGACTAGGACCTCGGAGCAATCTGAGAGCCAAGGTGAAAGAATCTAAAAGCAGGTGAGGAGCTGGTGTTGCAAGGCCAGTGCTGCGGCACAGAGAGTTGAGTCCCCACTTGCCACGCTGGCATCCCATACTGGAATGCCAATTCAAGTCCTGGCTGTTCTGTTTCCAAATGAGCTCCCTGCTAATGCACTGGGGAACAGTGAATGATGGCCCGAGTACTTGCACCCTTGCCACCCATATAGGAGGCCTGGATGATGTTCCTGCTCCTGGTTTCAGCCTAGTCCAACCCTGGCTGTTGTTGTCACTTGCGAAGTGAATCAGAAGATGGAAGAGCTCAAGATCTTGAGATCTCTCTCTCTCTTCCACTTTCTTTGAGGCTCCTTCAAATGCAATCTTAAAAAAAAAAAAAGAGAAATTCCAACCAGGTGACCTGAAGCATGGGGTATAGAGTGATATAATTTGCACCACCTAGTGGCAACAGGAACACATGACACTTTACTGGATGTTTTTATTTTACAGAAAACGACTAGAATAAAAACTTTAAGATGCCTACAGAGTCTAAAAAAGAAAAACGGACTTGGGAAGAAACAAAAGCAGAAGCATAACACAATGACTTGCCATTAACAAAGAGACTACCAGGTCAAAGCCTCTGTTATCTGTTTGCTGCAAACCGCATTCCCACAGTGCACAGGTCAATACCAACAAGCTACACTGCCTTTCAGTCACCTGTAGGTGATGTACAGCCACTGAACAGGGTACTCCAGGTTCTTTGTACACAGCGCAGCGACGATGAGAGCGAGGGCAATGTGTGGGATCTGGATGCCAGCGTACATGAAACACAGGCCCAGCAGCTGCAAGGCCCAGGTGAGCAGGTTGATACTCCTCTCGTTCTCCAAGGGCCCGTACTTGTAACACACTGCAAAACTCAAGAATCCAACTGTCAGGACGTAGCCTGTAAGAAAAATCACCAGAAGACATTTGTTTTCTAGACCTGCCTGGTACAAGTAATTTGCGTGAAGAGCAGTGGGAAATTCACTATACAGTTCATCTACTGAACCAGTAACAAGACTGTGACTCAATTATCACAATTTTTTCATCATTAGGATGGAAACACAGACACAAATACACACACACACACACACACACACGGCTTTTTTCTATCCCTTCTGCTGTCTCAAGTTTATTTGGTTTAAATAAAGCATGAAAGCTGCATGTTAGGGACTGGCATTGTGGTTTAGAGGTTAAGCTGCTGCATGCAATACTGGCATCCATATCGGAGCACTGGTCGGGGTCCCTGCTGCTCCACTTCCAATCCAGGTCCCTGCTAATGTGCCTGGGAAGGCAGCAAGAGATGGCCCAAGTACTTGGGCCCCTGCCATCCACATGGGAGATAAGGATGGAGTTCTGGGCTCCTGGCTTTGGCTTGGCCCAGCCCTAGCTGTTGTAACCATCTGCGGAGTGAATCAACAGATGAAAGATCTCTTCTGTCTCTCCCTCTCTCTCTGTTGTTCTGCCTTTCAAACAAATACTGTAAAATAAATAAGCAAAATCCAAATTCAGAAGGGGCCAGCTAGTTAAATCACAACTTTGAAGCCGGCATCCTATTACCAGAGTGCTGGTTCCAGTTCTGGTTATTCTGCCTCCCACTAATAATTCTGGAAAAGCAGATGATGGCTCAGGTACCTGGGCCCCTGTGATCCATGTGGGAGACCAGAATGGAGTTGCTGGCTACTAGCTTCAGTCTAAACCAGATCTGGCTGTTGCAGCCTTTTGGGAAATGAACCAGTGAATGGAAGATTTCTCTCACTCTCTGTCTCTCCCTCAATAAATAAATAATCTTTTTTTAAGGAAAAAAAAATCCAAAGGGACCAGCACTGTGGTGTAGCAGGTAAAGCCACCACCTGCATTGCTGGCATCCCATATGGCACTGGTTCAAGTCCTGGTTGCTCCACTTCTGATTTGGTGCTATGGCCCAAGGAAGACAGTCCAAGTCCTTGGGGCTATGCGCCCACATGGGAGACCCAGAAGAAGCTCCTGGCTCCTGGCTAAGGATCGGCCCAGCTCTGGCTATTGTGGCCATTTGGGGAGTGAACCACTAGATGGAAGATCAATATCTCGGCCGGCGCCGCGGCTCACTAGGCTAATCCTCCGCCTTGCGGCGCCGGCACACTGGGTTCTAGTCCCGGTTGGGACGACAGATTCTGTCCCGGTTGCCCCTCTTCCAGGCCAGCTCTCTGCTGTGGCCAGGGAGTGCAGTGGAGGATGGCCCAGTGCTTGGGCCCTGCACCCCATGGGAGACCAGGAGAAGCACCTGGCTCCTGCCATCGGATCAGCGCAGTGCGCTGGCTGCAGCGCGCCGGCCGCTGCGGCCATTGGAGTGTGAACCAACGGCAAAGGAAGACCTTTCTCTCTTTCTCTCTCTCTCACTGTTCACTCTGCCTGTCAAAAAAAAAAAAAAAAAAAAAAAAAAAAAAAAAAAAAATCAATATCTCTTTCTCTGTGTGTGCCTCTGCTTCTCTGTAACTCTTCCTTTCAAATAAAATAAAATAATCTTTAAAAAAAAAAAGCAAAAAACAAAAAACAGGGCTGGTGCCAGCATCCCACATGGGTACCAGTTCGGGTCTCAGCTGCTCCACTTCCGATCCAGCTCCCTGCTAATGGCCTGGAAAAGCAGCAGAAGATGGCCCAATTGCTTCAGCCCCCAGCCCCATATGGGAGACCCAAAAGAAGCTCCTGGCTCCTAGCTTCAGAATGGCCAAGTTTGGGAAGTCAACCAGCTGATGGAAGACCTTCTTTCTCTCTTTCTCTAAATCTGCCTCTCAAATAAATAAATAAATCTTTTTTTAAAAAATCCAAATTAAGCCGGCGCCGTGGCTCAATAGGCTAATCCTCCACCTTGCGGTGCCGGCACACCAGGTTCTAGTCCCGGTTGGGGCGCCGGATTCTGTCCCGGTTGCCCCTCTTCCAGGCCAGCTCTCTGCTATGGCCAGGGAATGCAGTGGAGGATGGCCCAGGTGCTTGGGCCCTGCACCCCATGGGAGACCAGGAAAAGCACCTGGATCCTGGCTCCTGCCATCGGATCAGCGCGGTGCGCCGGCTGCAGCGGCGGCCATTGGAGGGTGAACCAACGGCAAAAGGAAGACCTTTCTCTCTGTCTCTCTCTCTCACTGTCCACTCTGCCTATCAAAAATTTCAAAAAAATAAAAATAAAAAATTTTTTTTCAAAAAAAAATTTTTTCAAAAAAAAAAAAAATCCAAATTAATTCCCTCTCAAAGGATAGATCAAGGGTTACTAATATACATGACCAAAGGATTATTACTTTATAGATCAGATTCACTGCATAGTCCTCTACTGAAGATCAAGTGTATTTAAAACATGATTACCCTGGCAAAGTCAATGTACACCTTTTCAGAAAGTCACTCACTGGGTAGAAAGGAGCATATCCACATATCTTCTCATTAGCAGCAGCATCGTAACTTATAGGAAGTTGATCATTGTAGAGGAGTTAGAAATATGTATGAAATTACGATTTGTAAGAGTTGATGAAATGATATAACTATTAACTCCTGTAAACAGGCAGTATCTTCCCACTTCAAATGAATAATCATAGAAATCGGCTGGCAGCACCAGCAACACTTACCTAAGAGGTACTGCCAGTAACAGCTCCAGATCGCTTGTAAATTTTTAAAAACTAGTTGAATGAGGTACAGAGAAAAGGACCAGCCTCCCACCAGGATGACGTAAATGGGACTTTTCTAAAACAGAGTAGAAGTGAAAGCAAAAAGTTACAACAGGCTTTCCACACATAAAAGCAGCAAAATGGAACTATGATTAAAAAAAAATTCAACCTACTCAAAATGAACAAAAAGCATATCTCCAAAAGATATCCTTTCTATTTAAAATGGCACAGCTTGCCAGGAACACTGGGAAGATGAGATGCTAAGTAACTTAGAAGCCTGGCTATGTAATTAGAAGACAGGAAGGTGGCTTCAATATCTCACTGAGCAAAAGATTTGCAATAAAAAGAGAGAGCTTGTATGGAGGTAGCCAGGGTCCAAGTTCAGCATGGAAAGTACCTTTCTAAATCAGGGAACGCCATTAATGCAAATGTTCAGTTTTCTTAGAGTACCCAGGAAAAGTCCTTCAGCTCCTCAAGCTCATCTTACCCACTCACAAGGATTCTACTACTTACCTTGGGCATAAACTTGGACAGCATGAAAATGATGATCAGTAGGGAGGCCACAATTCCCACACTCATCCCAGTGGAATAGTAGAAAATTTGACTTCTGCAGAGAAGGAATTTATTTCATGACTGTATGTATAAATTTCACATATGGCAGTGCTAACATGAGGACAAATAATCCAGCTAAATTTTTTTTAACTTTTATTTACTTATGTTCATTTACTTGAAAAGCAAAAAGACAAAGAGAGAAAAAAAACCTTCCATCCTCTGGGTCACTCCCCAAATGTCTGTAACAGCCCAGGCTGAGTCAAACTGAGGCCAGGAGCCCAGAACTCACGTGGATGGCAGAGGCTCCTTCATTTATGCTATCACCTGCTGCCTTCCAGGGTCCACATCAGAAGCAGAGATGGGATACGAACCCAACCACTCTGGTATGGGATGCAGGTATCTTTTTTTCTTTTTTTTAAAGATTTATTTTATTTATTTGAAAGTCAGAGTTACACAGAGATGTAGAGACAGAGAGAGAGGTCTTCCATCTGCTGGTTCACTCCCCAGCGGGCTGCAATGGCCGGAGCTGTGCCGATCTGAAGCCAGGAGCCAGGAGCCAGGAGCTCCTTCCAGGTCTCCCAAGTGGGTGCAGGAGTCCAAGCACTTGGGCCATCTTTCCCAGCCCATAGCAGAGAGCTGGATCGGAAGTGGAGCAGCAGGACCAGAACCAGCGCCCATATGGGATGCTGGCACTTCAGGCCAGGGCTTTAACCCGCTGCACCACAGCACTGGCCCAAGGGATGCAGGTATCTTTTTTTTTTTTTTTTTTTTTTTTGACAGGCAGAGTGGACAGTGAGAGAGAGAGAGACAGAGAGAAAGGTCTTCCTTTACCGTTGGTTCACCCTCCAATGGCTGCCATGGCTGGCGCATCGTGCTGATCCGAAGCCAGGAGCCAGGTGCTTCTCCTGGTCTCCCATGGGGTGCAGGGCCCAAGGACTTGGGCCATTCTCCACTGCACTCCCGGGCCACAGCAGAGAGCTGGCCTGGAAGAGGGGCAACCGGGACAGAATCCGGCGCCCCGACCGGGACTAGAACCCGGTGTGCCGGCGCCGCAAGGCAGAGGATTAGCCTACTGAGCCGCAGCGCCGGCTGCACTTGTAGTTTCTATGCTACAAGTCAGGCAGAGTGTGGGGAGCCTTGCTGACCTACCTGCTCAGCAGGTCTCCACAGAAAAACAGCATAAGTCCAAGGAGGAAAACGAGGAAGAGTTTTGGGTCAAATCCTGAAATAAAGATTTGTGCTTAACAGGGGATCCAAACAGCCTGAAGGCATTACAGAATAAAAGACAACATTGGCATTGGTCAGCTACAGAAAAATAAATGCAAACAGCTTGCCTAAGCAGCAACGGAAGTTACATACAAAGCCTCAGAACCCCTCCAAAGAGAAAGTATAATTAGGTCTCTGTATAACCCGTACTTTCCTGAAGATCTTATTTTTATCTTAGCTACCAAGGCTAAGGCTAAAAGAAACAGCTTTACTGTGGACCAAGCCACAGAACCATCAGCACTTCAGGCAATCGCCCACAAGGGGTCTCTGCCACTCTGGCTTTCAAACCTTAAGTCCCACACAAGCACAGAATTCACCCAATTTGCCTAGAACTTGGGTTTGGGGCCTTGTGCTGTTGTTCTCCAACTGGCTGCTTTCCTTGCCTAACAATACCACCTACTTCCCTTCACTACACAGCACTATGCTGCACAGCCTACACAGCAACACAGCTCACCCAGGCCCGGGGGCCCGAGCAGAGGCCCCTCAGCAGCATACCAGACACTCCTACAGACTTCACATTCAACAGCTCTCGTCTAGGGGAGGCCCACAAACAGAACAGGGGCAAGAGGGATCAGCAGATGTAGGAGATCGAAACCACAGGCCAATCCAATACAACCCGGGAACCGAGGAGTCCTCGGAGAATTGGCAGAACACAATTTATTTTGTAGTAAAACCCAAAAATAGTTCTACTCACAACATCCCAGGACCCTGCAGCGTCACCATGGAAGCCAACAGGATCTACCTCCTCTCAAACTTCCTCAGGGACCTTCAGAGAAAACTCTTCCCAGCTTCACTGAGTCAGCCTTCAGCTGCAGTGGCCCGGCATCTTCACTTATGGTTCCACAAAATTCTCCTTCTACTTTGTGAAGTATTATATTCCATTTTACCTTTCTTTGGTTTTTATTATTTAATCTCTCATGTCTTCAAATAAAGGCTTGTACACATTGGGACATCGACCTCTGGAAGTATCCAGCAGGCAGGAACCACACTGATTTACTCTAACAGCACTGGGCACAGCGGCTCAGGGCCACTGGCAGTATTAGGAATGCAGGTCTTCACAATTCTCGCCTAGGAGGTTCTGGGATTGACCCGAGGTGGAGTGCCAAGTACAGGCCTAAAGGCTCTGGAGTGGGGTGGCGTCTCCATGAGCTGTTTAAACAGGGTTATAATCAGAACCAAAATGGAACTGTCCTAGGCTGACTTCTCTGCCTCACTAATTATACCCTCCAAAGCTCAGTCCCTTCTCACTACAGAATCCTAAGAAAAACAGAGGTGAGACTTACTCCGCATCACAACGACACTGTACTCGGTGTCCTTCTCTATAATCTCAACCTTGAGGCAGGTTTTTGTGCTGTACAGACCCACGTTAACATAGGTGTCATTCAATTTCTCTTTTAAAAAGGAGGAAAAAAAGTTCCAGATACTGAACTGCTCTAGCTCCTTTAGTTTCTCTTCACTGTCCACCGGGGTGACTCGTATCAATTTGGAACTATTTACTCGGATCTGTAACACAAGGAAAATCAGGACGAGAAAGAAAAAAGGTAGGGATTTTAAACTTTCACAAATGCAATTAAACACACATACACAAAAACAGCTAAAGTAGTTAACAGCGCCAGTTCCCACAAAAGCACATGTGGACAGGTAGCACCCAAAGCCAGCACTTGAAGCCAGACCAGGCAACCCACACTGCACAAGGTACAGAGTGGCAGGGATGGAACGTCTTCCAACTAACACGGTCTGAATCTGCTGTGAGGCCAGAACACATGGGGGAAAAGACTTCCATGCTGGAAGAGTTATCAATACAGCTCTTTATGAGAGACAACACAAAGCAAGGGTCTAGAATATTAAGAAAATTGCCAGTCATAAACAGCCCCAGAAAACTGAAAATGTTCCCCATAATGGCAGGCTGAGAAGTTCAACCCATTGTTGGTTATAATGTGTCCCAGATGCAGTGTGGTTTTTATATCAGACAATAAAAAAGAGAAAATTAAAAAAAAAAACAACCACGAAGCCCAGCCTTCTGTTTCTGCTGTGAACAAACAGCCGAATCCGTGCCGACACTTAGCAGCAGCAGCAGCAGCATTTCTAAGAGGGCTCATTTTGTTCAATCACTATTACAGCCAGGCGGCTTGCCAGCATTAGGAAAGAAACGAGTGCAAAGTCTTTCTAGCAGGGGAACCTTCAACTCAGGGGCTCTTGAAAGACCTCATGGAGAATCAAACAGCACAGCAGCAGCAAGGCCAAAGAGTTTACACCCTGACAGTGGCCATGCGAGTTTCCAGTCCGAAGGACTCGGGTCTTGAGAAAGAAAGGTAGGGGTGTGTGTGTGTGCGTGCGTGTGTGTGTGTGTATGAAAGTGTGCAAGAAAGAAAAGCAAGCAGCTTCCTTAGGAAAAGGAAGGACGTTTATCTCAGGGTCCAAGTATTGTAAGCTACATAAGGAGCTGGAGGAGGGAGGCACACAAAGTTGGCACAAATGCTTATGGATGGGAACATAATTTAGGGTACTCTCAACACTAACGAGGTTGTTAACAATACTTTTTAAAAAGCTGTATGTATGGGGAAGGAGAAGTAACAAAGTACTCACTAATCACAGACAGACAGCGCACAGGAGCAGTCCCTCCACTGGGGACTTCAAATTCTTACCTGTATCCGTGTCCATATGTCATGCCATTTTGGGATAAGCACATTTTTATAACAGAATTGTTGGCAGGCATTCAGAGTATAAACTTGGGATTCCTGCAGCATGATCACATTGACATCAATTCCAGCTTTATGCAAAGAAAGGAAACAAGAATTAAGCATAACATAACATAACAGCCTAATAATTGTAACTCATTTCATAAAAAGAATTAACTTGGCTACCTTCTGAAGCTTGGGATTAAAATGTCAGCCAGGGGGCAGCGCTGTGGCGTAGCAGGTGAACCCACTGCCTACAGTGCCAGCATCCCATATGGGTGCCAGTTAGAGTCCTGGCTGCTCCACTTCTGATCTGGCTCTCTGCTATGGCCTGGGAAAGCAGTGGAGGATGGCCCAAGTCCTTGGGCCCCTGCATGGGAGACCAGGAAGAAGCTCTTGGCTCCTGGCTTTGGATCAGCGCAGCTCTGGCTCGGGCCATTGTGGCCAACTGGGGAGTGAACCAGCAGATGGAAGATCTCTCTCTGCCTCTCCATCTCTCTGTGTAACTATGACATTCAAATAAATACATAAATCTTTAAAAAAAAAAATGTCAGCAAGGGTGGTGAAGAGGGAAAAACTGGGTAGAAGAATAAGGCAGAGCCTTATTTCTAACAAGTTTTATTATTTAAATAACACAAATAGACATTAACTGATAAGTGTTAAGTGTTTATTAAGACAGATAGTATGCTGTGTGTTTCATTGAACCCTCCCAACAATGCTATAAGATAGGCATTCTTATAAACCCTGTTTAACAAACAAGGAAACTGATGGTTAAGAAACATCAAGGAGGGGCTGGTGCCATGGCTCACTTGATTAATCCTCCACCTGCGGTGCCGGCATCTCATATGGGCACCAGGTTCTAGTCCTGGTTGCTCCTCTTCCAGTCCAGCTCTCTGCTGTGGCTCAGGAGGGCAGTGGAGGATGGCCCAGGTGCTTTGGCACCTGCACCCCATGGGAGACGAGGAGGAGGCACCTGGCTCCTGGCTTCAGATCGGCATATCGCCGGCTGTGGTGGCCATTTGGGGAGTGAACCAATGGAAGGAAGACCTTTCTCTCTGTCTCTCCCTCTCACTGTCTAACTCTACCTGTCAAAAAAAAAAAAAAAAAGAAAAAAGAAACATCAAGGAGGGACTGACGCTGTGGTGTACTAGGTTATGCCTCCACCTGCAGCAGCATCCCACACAGGTACCTGTTCATGTCCCGCCTGCTCCTTTTCCAACCCAGCTCTCTGCTTATGGCCTGGGAAAGGAGGGGAAGATGCCCCAAGTGCCTGGGCCCCTGTACCCATGTGGGAGATCTGGAAGATGCCCCTGGGTTTGGACCAGCCCCACTCTGGTCACTGCAGCCATTTGGGGAGCGAACCAGTGGATGGAAGACCTTTCTCTCTGTCTCTTCCTCTCTGTGTAACTCTCTCTCAAATAAATAAATAAATCTTTTTGACAGGCAGAGTGGACAGAGAGAGACAGAAAGGTCTTCCTTTGCCGTTGGTTCACCCCCCAATGGCCGCTGCGGCCGGTGCACCGTGCTGATCCACAGCCAGGAGCCAGGTGTTTCTCCTGGTCTCCCTTGCAGGTGCAGGGCCCAAGCACTTGGGCCAACCTCCACTGCACTCCCGGGCCACAGCAGAGAGCTGGACTGGAAGAGGAGCAACCGGGACAGAATCCAGTGCCCCGACTGGGACTAGAACCCGGGGTGCCGGCGCCGCAGGCGGAGGATTAGCCTATTGAGGCATGGCGCCAGCCAAAAAAAGAATATTCTAAGAAAAAAAAAGAATAAATAAACATGAAGGAATCTGCCCACAGCTATATAACCAATAAATAGCCTGAGGCTCACACCAAGGTCTGACTGGAGAAAGCTGTCTCAGATAAGGTCCACTAACGTCACCCCATCTATGGACTTTCTCTATTCCTCTCCTTAGCAAGATGAACAGAATTACCAACATGTTTTATATATAGTACTTTAGGGGGGATACTAAAATATTCCAGAGTCGCTTTCTTCCAGCTATTCTGTTTCATCTCACATTTGAACAGCAGCCAACATGATATGCAGCCCCTCTGATTTTCCAAACGCTCTCCCCGTTGTATTCAGTCTCTGCTAAATCAAAGTTTAAAAGTGACTGCTCCTCAATTTCTTCCCACCCATGTTTATCCAAGCTACTTTTTAAAATATAAAACTTAAATAACTTCTTTCTTGAGTTCTATATTGTGCTTACCAACTAATAAAAGACTACTTTAAGTGGAAATTTAGTGTAAGGATGGCCAGATTTAAATAAACCAAAAAAGCAAAAAAACTTCAAACCAATCCCCAAAAGCCAAAGTAACATGCACAAAGGCACTGATGTCCACCAGTCCAAAATGGTTTTAGGGGAAGCTAATTCTAATTTTGAAGTTAAATTTGGTCTTAAATCTAAATGGAAGAACAATTATAAAGTGTAAAAGAAAACACAGGTATAAATCTTCAAGATATTAGGAAATAGTTTCTTAGCCACAACACAAAAGCATGAACAACCAAAGGAAAAATAGGCAACGTGGACTTTTGTACATCCAAGGACACTCTGAAAAAAGTGAAAAGACAACCCACAACACAAGAGGTAAATGCTTACAACTCACACATCTGATAAGGGTCTAGTATCCAGAATATAGAAAGAACTATTACAACTCAACAATAACCCAATTTTTAAAATGGGTAAAGGAAGAACCTACACAGACATTTCTCAGAAGGAAATACACAAATGGTCAATAAGCACATGGAAAGAGGCTCAATGCCATTAGTCCCAGGGAAATACAAATCAAAACTTCAGTGAAATAGCTCTTCCTATCCAGTAGGAAGGCTCTTCTAATAAGGACACTAACAGCTATTGATGGGGACATGGAGAAGCCCTCACACATCACTGATGGGGAGGTAAGATGCTGCAGGCTCTTGGGAAAAGTTTGATAGTTCCTCAAAAAGCTAAACATTCCACTCATAGGGACACACCTAGGACAGCTGAACACACATACTCACACAGAAACCCAGGTAGTTCAGAGCCATATGATCCACAACAATCCAAAATGGGATCCAACGCCCAACAGCCAGAGTGGACAAGCAAACTGTGGCACAGCCACACAATGGGTATTATTCAGCCATACAAGCACTGAAGCACTGGCAGCCAGGAAGATCCCTACCAACAACACTACAGAGTAAAAGAAGCCAGACCGAAAAAAAAAAAAAAAAAAAAAAAAAAAAGCGCCAGATACTTAAAGCACGTAGCATAGTGATTCCACTTACAAATATCCAGAATAGGCAAACCCAGACAGAAAGCAGACTAATTGTCAAGGGCCAGGAGAAGAGGGGAACGGTACACAGGGTTTCATTCTGGAGTCTTCAAAACACCCTGGAATCAGGTGTGATACTTGCACAAGCTTGTAAATACACTAAAAACTGTTGAAGTGTGAGTTTTACAGTTTGTGAATTACATCTTTTTAAAAATTAGGTCTTGATCTACTGTCAGTTTCTCACTAGGGTTCAATCCAATAGTAATCTGTATTTCCTACAAACTTGTCTTTCATATAAACTGAAACTTTTTCAAAGTCCTGTTGACCTTCATCTCCCAACAAGCCCACAGAATACCCACTTGCACATGTGGGTCAGAGTTCATTTTCTGGGACTGGTGTTGTGGCACAGCGGGTTAAACCACTGCTTGCAAACCTGGAATCCCGTATTATAGCACTGGTTGGAGACTAGGCTGCTTTGCTTCTGATCCAGCTCCCTGCTAACGTGGTGAGGAAGCAGCAGGTAATAACTCAAGTACTTGGACCCCTGCTGCCTGTATGGGAGACCAGGATGGAGTTCCTGGCTTTGGCCTGGACCAGTCCCAGCCATTGCGATCATCTGGAGAGTGAACCAGTGGATGGAAGATCTCTCTTTCTCTGTGTCTCTCCCTCTCTCTCTGTCACTCTGTCAATCTTTTTTTAAAAAAAATTTATTTTCTTCTGGAGAGTGAGCAGTAAGGTTATATGAAACTTAAAAATTCACTGAGGGCCGGCGCCGCGGCTCACTAGGCTAATCCTCCACCTAGCGGCGCCGGCACACCGGGTTCTAGTCCTGGTCAGGGCGCCGGATTCTGTCCAGGTTGCCCCTCTTCCAGGCCAGCTCTCTGCTGTGGCCCAGGAGTGCAGTGGAGGATGGCCCAGGTACTTGGGCCCTGTACCCCATGGGAGACCAGGAAAAGCACCTGGCTCCTGGCTCCTGCCATCGGATCAGCGCGGTGCGCCAGCCGCAGCGCGCCGGCCGCGGCGGCCATGGAGGGTGAACCAACGGCAAAAGGAAGACCTTTCTCTCTGTCTCTCTCTCTCACTGTCCACTCTGCCTGTCAAAAATTAAAAAAAAAATAAAAAAAAAATAAAATAAAAAAATTCACTGAGGCCAGGGCACAGCAGGTTAACGCCCTGGCCTTGAGCACCAGCATTCCATATGGGTCGCGGTTCAAGACGCGGCTGCTCCACTTCCAATCCAGCTCTCTGCTATGGCCTGGGTAAGCAGTAGAAGACAGCCTAAGTGCTTGGGCCCCTGCACCCACGTGGGAGACCAGGAAGAAGCTCCTGGCCGTGGATCGGCGCACCTCCGGCCACTGCGGCCAGTTGGGGAGTGAACCAGCGGATGGAAGACCTCTTTCTCTCACTCTCTGCTTCTTTGTGTAACTCTTTCAAATAAATAAAAAAAATTGAGGCCTACAAAAACATTGAGAAGTTTTAAATTTATTTGAAAGTCAGAATTAGAGAGAGAGAGGCAGAGACAAAAATCTTCCACCTGCTGGTTCACTCCCCAGATGGCTGCAATTGTAAGTGCTGAGCCAGGTGGAAGCCAGAAGCCAGGAGCTTCATCTCAGTCTCCCAACGTGGGTTGCAGGAACTCAAGTACTTGGGACATCTTGTGCTGCTTTTCCCAGGCCATTAGCAGGATAGGAAGTAGAGCAGCTAGGACTCAAACTGGCACCTATAAGGGATGCTGGTGTCTCAGAGGGCAGCTTCACCCGCTACCCCAAAACACTGTCCCAGGGAACTATTTTATTTAAGTTGGACAAGAACCTATCACTTTCTTAAAACAATATCCAGTCTGTTTATACAACCCCAAGCAGAAATTCACACCCATCAAAACAAAATGAAGGATTCACACTTATTAACACCTTCTCCCCTACAATGCCAAATAATATAACACTGCATCTTTTAAAATGCTCATTATTTTCAAGATCTGTCAATAGCAAAGACCATTCAAAAAACTTGGTGTCAAAAAAAGGCATCATGGTTTTAAACTTTAAAATTCTCCAATGGGGCTGGCGCTGCGGCTCACTAGGCTAATCTTCCGCCTAGCGGCGCCGGCACACCGGGTTCTAGTCCCGGTTGGGGAGCTGGATTCTGTCCCGGTTGCCCCTCTTCCAGGCCAGCCCTCTGCTGTGGCCAGGGAGTACAGTGGAGGATGGCCCAGGTGCTTGGGCCCTGCACCCCATGGAAGACCAGGAAAAGCACCTGGCTCCTGGCTCCTGCCATCGGATCAGCGCAGTGCGCCGGCTGCAGCGCGCCAGCCGCGGCGGCCATTGGAGGGTGAACCTTTCTCTCTGTCTCTCTCTCTCACTGTCCACTCTCCCTGTCAAAAAAAAAAAAAAATTATCCAATGCCATACATTAAAGAAATACAACTGATTTTTAAGACACAATGTCAGCATTAACACCTTTTAATCTAGTGGCATAGCGGGTAAAGCAGTGCCAGCATCCCATATGGGTGCCGGTTCAAGTCCTGGCTGGTCTACTTCCCATCAAGCTCTCTGCTACGGCCTGGGAAAACAGTAAAAGATGCCCAAGTGCTTGGGCTCCTGCACCCACATGAAGAGACCTGGAAGAAGTCCCTGGCTTCTGGCTTTGGATCGGCCCAGCTTTGGCTGTTGCAGCTATTTGGGGTGTGAACCAGTATACAGAAGATCTCTCTCTCACTCTGCCTCTGCCCCTGCCTCTCTGTAACTGTCTTTCAAATTAAAAAAAAAAAAAAAAAACCAAACAAAAAACTAGTTCTTTCTTTTCCACAGTTCCACAGTACATTCAAGGGAAAGAATCATAAATAAGTAAACAAATAAATAAACATATCCCATTAATGGTAACTTCCTACAAGAATCAGTACATTGGTTAGCTATATCTTTGGAAATATACGGTGGGGGAGGGGGAAACAAATGCCACCTGAGGGGTGGACAGTAATCTGTACAATCACTACTCCAGCTGCAGTTGTGATTTTTGGAAACAGAAAACAGCCAGGGCCGGCGCTGTGGCGCAGTGGGTTAATGCCCTGGCTTCGCACAGGCATCCTTCGCACAGGCATCCCATATGGGCACCAGTTTGAGACCCGGCTGCTCCACTTCCAATCCAGCTCTCTGCTATGGCCTGGGAAAGCAGTAGAAGATGGCCTAAGTGCTTGGACCCCTGCACCTGCAGGAACCTCCTGGTTCCTGGCTTCAGATTGGTGCAGCTCCAGCCGTTGTGGCCAACTGAGGAGTGAACCAGAGGATCGAAGACCTCTCTCTCTCTCTCTCTGCCTCTCCCCTCTGTGTAGCTCTGACTTTCAAATAAATAAATCTTAAAAAAAAAAAAAAAAAAAAAAAAAAAAACTAAGCCAAATAACTTTAAATATATACAAACTGTCGGGCCAGCATTCACTACCTGCGATGATGCCAGCATCCCAAATGGGAACCTGGCTGCTTCACTTCGGAGCCAGTTATCTACTGATGTGCCTGAGGAAACAGCAGATGGCCCCAGTGCTTGGGCCCCTGCACCCACGTGGGAGACCAGGAAGAAACTCCTGGCTCCCACCTTTGGCCTGGATCAGCCTCAGCCTTTGAGGCCATTTGGAGAGTGAACCAGCAGACAGAAGATATCTCTCTCCCTCTCTGCCTTTCAAATAAACAAACAAATCTTTTTTAAAAAAAAAACTGTATTTATCTATACAGCCCAATAACGTCACACTTATTTGTAATCATTATGATCTTTTTATTCAACAACACTGATTTTTTTAACATCTACCAGAAGGTAATGAAAATGGTGCATAGGATGTATAGACTGGAAAGGACCCTAAAAAGCCCTTCTATTCACTTCTGTCAAGAGGTGATTCTGCTCCTATCTTGAAGCCTCCTTAAAACTAGCATCTTAAATCGGTGAGCTGGCTTAGCAGCGAAGGATTACTCAACGGGATGCTGGGACGCTAAAGTCTACTTAGATTCCCATCTCACATCACATCCCAACATGTATTACAAATGAAGGAGTAAAAGGGAAAAAACCTTAAATTTTACCACAAAAAATATATATTCAACTTTGGAGAACTCTTGAAGTGTAAAAACAATAGAAATAAATTAAAGAGTGAAATCGAGTGGCTATAAAAAAAGTACAATTATAAAATTATAATTGTATATTTATAAAATAAAAAGAGGGGTGGGCATTTGGAACAGTAGCTAAGATGCCTGCATCCATATCAGAGTGCCTGGGTTCAAGACTCAGCTCCGCTTTATGGCTCAATATCTGAGTCCCTGCCACCTACATGGGGTGAACTGACTCCCTGGCTCGTGGCTGCTGCCTGGCCCAGTCCTGGCTATTGTGGACATCTAGGGAGTGAACCAATAGATGGGAGATCTCATTTTAAAAAGTGGCAAAACAGGGGCCGGTGCTGTAGCGCAGTAGGTTAAATCCTCCACCTGCAGTGCCAGCATCCCATATTGGAGCTGGTTCGAGTCCCGGCTGCTCCTCTTCCAATCCAGCTCTCTGCTATGGCCTGGAAAAGCAGTGGAAGATGGCCCAAGTCCTTGGGCCGCTGCACCCGCGTGGGAGACCCGGAAGAAGCTCCTGGCTTCGGATCAGCACAACTCTGGCCACTGAGGCCATCTGGGGAGTGAACCAACAGAAAGAAGACCTTCCTGTCTCTCCCTCTCACTGTCTGTAACTCTACCTCTCAAGTGAATAAATAAAATCTTAAAAAAAAGTGGCAAAACAAATTAAGTTCTTCAATAAATAGGTTATTAAAAATACATATCCTTAATATATAGTTTATACATTTGAAAGTCTACAAAAATCCCAATAAATAATCATAAAGAGACCAAGAAAAAAGACATACACACCCCAAACGTAAGCCTATATGGAGAATTATGATAACTAATAACTTAAAAATGCTCACTCTCACTAATCACACAAGATCTGCAAAGTAAAAGAAAAGATCCTATTCAGTCTATCAGATAAACAAAAAGTCAGCATCCAACACTGCAAAGCAAATGGGGCACTAACTCTGACAGCAGTGAAAGCTGGTGTACCTACTCCGGATTTTTAGAATTTTTAAGGATACAAAAATGCATACAAATTGTGGTTATCCACACAATGAAAACTTAGATACACCACAATTATCTCACCAACTATCTAATCCAGAAATATTATATACATAATGCTCCATCCATTCAACGGACTATCAAACAAGTAAAACACGACTGCGAAGAACTTTACACGCCTTTGCTGCAAAAATGAAGTGGGAAAGGGATCTCTGGCAGCGAGTGGTGGCCTGCAGGGAAGAGAACCACATTACTGACACGTTGGAAATATACCCATTCCTCTCCAAAATCTTCAACTAAAAACGCGCAGGGAAAAGACAAGAGCGCACACTCTATGGAAGCCCTCTGCACAGCCCCGTGAGGCTGCAGCTTACTCCTTTACACCTAACTGGACTCACACTTGCCAACCGGTCTGAAGCAAACATGCATTCCTTCCTTAATCACGTTTTTCAAAAGCTTCCAACGAGAAGTAAGGGGTACCCGGTGTTCCCTGTGACGTGTAGTGGCCGATCAGGCCACACCGAACCACCACCGCCTGAACTCCTCTCCCCGCTCAGCCGCTGCAGTGCTGGCTTTCCTAGCGGTATTTCCGCGTGTGTTCTCTCGTCTCAGCCCCCACGACCTACAGGCCCATTTTAGAAGTCCACTCCGATAATAAGATAGCCCTTCCAGTGTTGCTGCGGGCCCTGCCTCCGCACCTGCACCGTCCTTATTACCGACGCCCCCACCCCACAACTATTTTCATAAAGCCACTGCGTTTCGGAGCCGGCTCTATGGATGGGACCGGACACCTTAACGCTGCAGCTAAAGATAAGCCTAAGTGACAGTGTGACACAGGCACGTGTGTTCACGAGATAAGATTATTCTCCTGGGTTTCAAACTCCCTCCAGCGGAAGCTTGGGAACCTCGCTTCTCTTTCTGTTGTGAATCTAGAAGGAGGTGTTTCACTAACACAGTGTAAATCCTCAGGACTGCAGCGGGAAAGGCAGGAACCCAACGGCGTTCGCCCGGATGACTGCGTAAGTGGATCCAGCCACGAGTACCTTCGATGCAGAATGGCACTGCTAGCTTTTCCCGAAAACTGGGATGCAAGGGCTCCAGACCCGGTCTACAAGCCTGGCCGGGGCGAGGGTCTGGGGAGACGTCAGCCAGCCGCCGCGCCCGGCGGAGCACACGCTGAGGTGCCGGCTCCTCGGCGGAATGAATGAGGAGCTCCGCCTGGCCCCAATGCTGCTTGCTACTCCTTCCTTGCACCACAGAAACTCGCGGAAGCCTCCGCGGCACGCCGATGCCCCGAGAACCGCATCGCCTCCAGCGCAGGCCTCCCTTCCGGTCTCCGCCGAAAGGCACCCGGCTCCTCCCCGCCCTGAGGAGAGCCCCGACGCCGCCCCAGGGCCCGGGCCCCTCAGCCCTGACTCGCTGACAAGCATCTCTTTCGGCACCAGTCCCGCGGCCCAGAACCGAGCCGCCGCCCCTGAACAGAGAACCGCCCGCATCATTCGGAGATTCCCCACTTTTCCAAAAATAGCCCCCTCGGCACCCGCCCCTTAGGCAGCTGCTGCCCGGGTGGTACCTGAGTCGCTGGCCAAGCAGCAGGAGAGGACCAAGAGCAGCAGCAGTGCCCCACCGCCCCTAGCCCTCCAGTCCCAGAACCCGGGACCAACTGCCAGCGCGACCGCCACTTTCATTCCTCCCGCCGAGCGCCTCAAGCCGCCTCCTTCTCACGTGCCTCTCCCCGGCAACTAACCCCGAATCGGCAGAGCCAGTAGCCAATCAGCTACAAGATCCGCCCCTGCCGGCCAATCGAATGGACGAGACTGCCAGCATTCAACTCTCCCAGGACCTGAGGAGTCCCGCCCCTTAGCAACTGGCCGCGGAGGGCGGGAGAAGCAGCTTTCAGCCTATTAGAAAACGGGGCTTCATCCCGCCCTAACAATGGCGACAGGAAGATCCCGCCTCTAAACAACATGCTTCCGTCTCCAGTTTATTTACAACTAGTGCGATTGACGGGGAGGTTAACCAATAGAAAACCTAGGTCCCCTGGGCCAAACTTGATACAGGCATCGAAACTATCTCAAGTTCCTTCTTTTCTTTTTACCACGACCTTTTTTGTTACAGGAAGCCTGTAACTGAGATCTCTTTATGAATCGGGTCCTGACATCACAATTTTTAAGAGTGAGATGATTGTCCAAAGTGTGGTCCTCCAAAGTCCTAAATGATTTAAAACAGAAGTCATCAAGAAATTGTGTGTCAGTGTTTTATAGGCATAAACATTAGCCTTTAAAAATGGAACTAGAGGGGTTTCTATTTTTGGAAACAAAATACCTGCGGGGATTAAGGAAAGGTTTCTTTATTCCTCGCAGTGTCTATGAGATGAATATAATTACCTCCATTATAAGGAGCCAGACAAGGCTGAGGCAAGCAAAGGAAGCTGCCTACGATTACAGCGCTGGTCTGAGCTGTGGCTCCAACCCAGCTCTTACCCCAAAGCCTGAGCCTTTTCTGGACATCACGCTGCTTCTCCTTAAAGATTTAACACAGAGAGGGCTTTGCTGGGGGCCTGGCACATAACAGGTGTTCAGTAACTATTAGCAGGAATTGAAGTGGGATTTTTTTTGCTTGATTTGTTTCTAGGGGCTTTGATGGTGGCGAATAGGAAGCCTACAGATGATGGAGCCAAGTTGAGGAGCTGAGGAGAAATCCAGGGAATGGGGTGGCTTCTGGTGGCGGTCCAAGCTTTCAAAACAAGGAATTTCTAAAGTCAAAACGGGACTGAACTAGGGGTAAGAAAATTCATCTTCACCCCACAAAAAAATAAATAAATAAAAAGCCTAGGCCGGCTGTGCTGCAAGAGTCATCCTATGTCTCACACATCCTCAGCTGACCTGGAGCCCAACAATCCTCTTGTTACTATAGGCACCGTTGATACCATGTGATGAAAATGGCTTTTTACCTCTGTGGTTTCCTTCCTCCAAGGCCTAGAAGACCACTCACCTCACAAGGAAATGGTAGCCAGATTAAACCAGAGGGTCCTACAAAATGCCTGACCAGTACTTCTCAACAGTATCAAGCTTATCAAAACAAGAGAAGTCTGAGAACTGAGGCAGACAACAGGAGCCTAGGGACACTAAGCAGCACTGTGGGAGGATCCTAAAACAACACGAGTTAAAACACACACACACACACAGGAAATCTGAACAAATTGCAGACTCTACTTAAAAATAATGTAATAATGGCCGGCGCCGCGGCTCACTAGGCTAATCCTCCGCCTGCCACGCCGGCACCCTGGGTTCTAGTCCCGGTTGGGGCACCGGATTCTGTCCCGGTTGCCCCTCTTCCAGGCCAGCTCTCTGCTGTGGCCCAGGAGTGCAGTGGAGGATGGCCCAAGTGCTTGGGCCCTGCACCCCATGGGAGACCAGGAGAAACACCTGGCTCCTGGCTGTGGATCAGCGTGGTGCGCCGGCCACAGCGCGCCTGCTGCAGCGCGCCAGCCGTGGTGGCCATTGGAGGGTGAACCAACGGCAAAGGAAGACCTTTCTCTTTGTCTCTCTCTCTCTCACTGTCCACTCTGCCTGTCAAAAAAAAATAATAATGTATTAATAACGGCTCGTTGATGGTGGCAAATGTGCCATAGTAACGTGAGATGAACAAGGAGAGAACCAGATGTGGGGTATATGAGAACTCTCCGAGTAATATATTTTCAATCTTTTTGTAAATCTAAAGTTGTGTTTTAAAAATAAAGTCTACTTGTATACATGTATAATGTTACTTCAGAGTTTGTGGGAAAATGAATTCGGGAGCAGGCATTTGACCTAGCGATTCCAGCTTCCTGCTGTGAAGCCCGGCAGGCAGCAGTAATAGCTGAGTTAGGTTCCTACCGTCCATGTGGGAGACCTGGGTCTGTTAGGCAGTAAGGTAGAAATTAGCCTGTGTTACGCAGTAGGAGGAGCCAAAGTGACACGAGGCACAGTGGAAATGAAAGGAATGCACGGGGCCCACCACCTGCAGTGCGGACATTCCATCTGGCGCCGGTTCAAGTCCCAGATGCTCCACTTCTGATCCAGCTCTCTGCTATGGCCTGGGAAAGCAGTAGAAGATGGCCTAAGCCCTTGGGCCCCTGCACCTGCGAGGGAGACCTGGAAGAAGCTCCTGGCTTCTTCTTCTTCTTTTTTTTTTTTTTTTTTTTTTGACAGGCAGAGTGGACAGTGAGAGAGAGAGAGACAGAGAGAAAGGTCTTCCTTTTTCCATTGGTTCACTCCCCAAATAGCCAAAACGGCTGGAGCTGCACTGATCCAAAGCCAGGAGCCAGGTGCTTCTTCCGGGTCTCCCACGTGGGTGCAGGAGTCCAAGGATTTGGGCCGTCTTCTACTGCTTTATAGCAGAAGCTGGATTGGAAGAGGAACAGCTGGGACTACAACCGGCGCCCACATGGAATGCTGGCGCCACAGGCGGAGGATTAACCCAGTGCGCTACAGGACCGGCCCCAGTTAAAAATGTTTTAGGGGTGGGCATTTGGCCCAGCAATTAAGATGGCACATGAGACACCCACATCTCCTATCAGAGTCCTTGAGTTCTAGTCCCAGCTCTGCTTCCAGCTTCCTGCTGATGTGAACCTTGGGAGAGAACAGGCAACAGCTGAAGTATTTGAGTCTCACCCAAGTGGGAGAACTGAACTGAGTTTTGAGATCCTGGCTTCGGCCTGGCCTAGCCCCAGCAACTGTGGGCATTTAAGAAGTGAAACAGCAGATGGGAGAGCTCCTTCTGTCTCTCTCTGCTTTTCAAATAAAATAAAAATAAATATAAAATTAAAGAAATTTTAAGATATTATTTAAGATTATTGCGGTGCAAAAATACCTTGGAGTCAGTTTTTCCTTTCTTTTTTTAAAGATGTTTATTTATTTATTTGACAGGCAGAGTTACAGACAGCAAAGAGAGAGAGAGAGAGACAGAAAGTTCTTCCTTCCGTTGGTTCACTCCCCAAGTGGTCGCAACGTCCGTAGCTGGGCCGACCTGAAGCCAGGAGCCAGGAGCTTCCTCCGGGTCTCCCCTTCGGGTGCAAGGGCCCAAGCGCCTGGGCCATTTTCTACTGCTTTCCCAGGCCATAGCAGAGAGCTGGACTGGAAGAGGAGCAACCAGGACTAGAACCGGTGCCCATATGGGATGCTGGCGCCGCAGACGGAGGATTAACCTGGTGCGCCATGGCACTGGCCCGGAAATCATATTTTTTTCATAACACACATTTAAATGGACTCTTTAAAATGTATGTATATTATATGTGTGTATTTAATATATATACACATATTTAATAAACACATATCCAGTCTCTTCATTTTTTCTACATATATAAACACACATACACACACTCTCCATTTTTTTCTACCAAGTCTCATTCTCAACATTCAGTTTGCTCTTTGGTTTGGATTAAGGCGAAAACAGGGGAACTAATTAGTTTTGCGAAGTGATTCCAGAAAATCACTGACTCTTAAAATGTGTAAATGAGATTGGTTGTCCACTTCGGCATGACATAGTCATTCAAGAAGTTGTTAGCCTTTTTAAAACAGAGGACACTGCTCAAAACACTTTGAGAATCACCTTCAGAGTCTACAGCACATACTGCAATGAATATTCATTATCTGCAGGTGGATCTGTTTATGCAAATAGGCTAAAAAAAAACTCATTCCAAAGCTAACAAGAAAACAGGCTGGGAAATGTGGGGGGTAAACGTGTTTGAGAATTTTCTGGATTTCAGAAAGATAACATGGTGCATGTACAATTACACAAGGCAATGGTACGTGGGCACCACGCAGTGATCCAACACCAGGACTGCTGCGTGGGTGCAGGTGAGTGGTCACACTAGGATAAATCAAAGAGGGATAAATGAAAACCATAGCCTCATAGAGGTTTAGGTCAGGCTCTCTGCCACAGAATCAGTCCCAGTCAGGTCAGGGTTTGCTGTCGAGTATCACACAAGGAAGATTCTGGTTTTCATAGTTTTCAATTTAGAGAACTACGGGTAAAGGACTGCACAACACCATGCATATTTAATGAAGACAATTCCAGAGTTTTGAAAAAGAGCACCCATTCCGTCTACCCAGTCACCCACACTAGAGGTACCCTCGCCCCTCCTGCTCTCTCCCCTCAACAGTGGAGTCCCCTGGGCTGTCCTTCCTCTCTTTCAACTGCGTCCTTTCCTCTTCAGCCCAGGCCAGCGACCCGGCCTGGCACCTTGCCAACTCCGACATGGCGCTTCTACGGAGATCATTCCGTTCCCTGCCATACTTCTTCCTCCACACTGATGCTCGATGCAGACCTGCAGTGCCACGCCGACGGCTCCGTGGGATTGCCACGGGATGAAGTCCAGGGTCCTCAGGAAGATCTCGACCTTGGATGAAAAGGAGCTGCAGCAGTGCTGTTCAACGCTTGGTACCAATCTGAATGAAACACTTCCAGAATCTAAGTGCAAGCATTTAGAAAGTCCTACAGCCACTAGACAGAAACGTTATCTTGGCTGAAGCTCATGCAAGTGGATGCTTATTTTATTTTTCTAATAATTTATCATTAGTGTATTTTATAAAACATAATCATTGATTGAAAGTTTTTTGAAAGGTGTATTTATTTACTTGCAAGGCAGAGTTCCAGAGAAGGAGAGTCAGAGAGAGAGATGATCCAACCGCTGGTTCACTATCCGAATGGACTCAATGGCCAGAGGTGGGCCAGGCAGAAGCCAGCAGCTTCACCGGGATCTCCCACGTGGGTGCAGGGGCCCAAGCACTTGCCCCATCTTCCCTTGCTTTCCCTGGCATACTAGTGGGGAGCTGGGTCAGAGGTGGAGCAGCTGGGACTCAAACCAGCACCCAAACGGGATGCCTGCATTGCAGGTAGTGCCGGCCTCCTGAATTTTTTCCTTAAATTTGTCCTTAAGCACAATTTGAGAGGCCCACTGGTCATTAATGAACAAGTTTTAGTTTCTCAATATTGTTTCATACCTCCATGCCAGTGGACATCCTAATCTGACCGGAAATCTCATGCTTCCAAATACTGAGCTGCATTTGAACCCTCCTTTGAGTGCCTGTCTAAACCAGTTCCCTCACAGCGCCAGGTGGCTCACCAGTGTCCTTAGCCCTCTCCCACTGTTTGTACCACCATTCTTGCACTATTGTGCAATTACCTGTCAATGTCCCATCTCCCCTACTAAGAGTGCCTTACAGGCAGAGGTTACACCATCGTCTCTCGGGGGTAACACGTTTCTTTTTAAAAAAAAAAAAAAGAACACTTCTTGGGTGATCAATTCTGCCATGTTACTGAAAAAGGCATCATTACATTACGTTCGTATTTTCCCACCACGGGCAAGGGTGGCAGTCTTCTACCTTTTAGAAGGCCAGTAAGCCAGGCTTGCTGGGGTCACTGGGAACTCTTAAAAGCAAAGGAGCAAGGAAAACCTAATTTCTGCACTTAACGCAGTTTTGCCCTTTTGGAGTTGAAGCTGTGTGAACTGTTGTTTTCCAAGTCTCTCAGCTCTTTTACAAAGCTGGAGAGGTTCCAGGCTGAGGGTCTCAAAACAAGCGAACTATCACTGAACTGAGGGGGGGGGGGGGGATGGATGGCACAGAGGGGTGGGTGGAGCCCTTTCTGCCCCGGGCAGGAGGGGGCGCTGACGGTGGGGAAGGATCCAGTCCAGGGAGTTGGAGCCAAACCTTGCTGAGCAAGTGGGATTTTGCACCGTGAGGATGTGTTTGTGTTCCAGCACAACCGATTGGAAGACAAATCTACACGGCCCTAGGTCTCACAATTCTCCCTCCGTTCTGCAGACTCCTGGCTCCTTTCCCGGAAACCTTGGGACACAGACATTGTTTCCCTTCCTGGAAGAGACCAGTGTAGATCATGGGAATACTAATCCTTGATTAACTGGGATCAGGTCGCTCTTCGCCTTGTGGGGAGGGCAGAAGCCGGACGAGTCAGGTGGGGAAGTGGTCCTGAGAGTGCGGACCGTGCAGAGAAAGAAATGGAAATTTGGGTATTTTATGCCCCCCCAATCCCCCCGCCCCCCCAACACCTGCCTCATGTTTTTCTATAGTTTCTCGTGGTCTCTGTCTTCCTCTCTCTCTCTCTCTCTTCCCTTGCTAAAGGCTGGAAATTCCTTGTTCTCGGCGGAAGGGAGTAGGCGGGGAGCCGGGGGCGGCAGGAGTGGGAGCGAAGCGAGGAACAGGCCGCGGCGCGGCTGCGGGCTGCGGGGGCGCTCCGGGCCTCGGCGGGGCCTGATAAGTCAACGATTTTTCAAATGTACGTATTTTTAAATCCACACACAGGGGCGCGCATACAGACGCAGAGAGACGGAGACACACACACACACAGGTAGATGGAAAGCCGCAAACGCCTGCTCCCAGGGTGCAGAGCCAGCGGCAGGCAGGAGCGCCTCCCGTGTGCTTGGCTTCGACAGTTCCCGGACTTGGCACGCACAGCCTCCCGGTCGCACCTCACCGGGCTCAGCCACGCACACCGGGCAGTCCCACTCGGGCAGCCCGGCGCCCTGGGCCTCCCCCCGCCCTCGCTGGCCGAGGACCCGCCCCAGCCCTGGGGATTGGGGACTTCAGCGTCGGCTCCTCCCCCGTCCTCTTCCCCGGATCCCGACCCAGGCGCCTGGCGCCCTGCGGGTTGCCGCAGCCCCCCGACTTCACGCCCTGCTCCGCCCCCCACCCTCGGGCGGGCGTCTCCCTGCGGAGAGCAGGGCTCAGCGCCGCCCCGAGGGCGCCGGGTGGGAGGGAGGGGGGCGCGGGGAGCAGAGGCTGCGTGGGCGGAGGATGTGCGTCACGGGGAGCGTGGGCAGGGGGAGGGAGGGGGCACGTGGAAACCCGGGGCCAGCGACTGGCAGCCCAGGCTCCAAAATAACCCGACGGGGGTGGGGGAGGGGCGCCCACCCGCCGCTGAGCGGGGTCGGACAGTGCCCCCCGGCGGGAGCCGGTCTGGCCGCGCCCTCCCGCTGAGGGACTGGACGAGGGGGACTCCGCTGCTTCCCGCCGCCCCCACCGCGTCTGGAGCTTCCTGGGATGGAGAAGACAATCTGAACTACTGAAATCCCGCCACCAACAAGGCCACCCCTCCTTCCCTGCCCCCACCAGAGACAGCAAGGTCCCCTGGCCAGGCCGGAATGTAGAACCAGCCCCGGCCCACGCCACCCACCCCCCGGCTTGGCCACTCAGAAGCGCGGAATGGCGGGGCGGGGCTGAGGCTTCGCACCAGGAGTACCCTCGCCTTCGGCCAGTCTGCTCGCTTCCCGCCGCCCCCACCTCAGTTCCCCTGGGCTTAGAGCCGCTGGGCCAGGCCCTCGGAGCCCCCGCCTGCACACCTCCCCCCCTCCCCACCACCCTCCGAGCCGTGGGCGGGAGAGAAATGGGAACCAGATGGGCTAGGAGAAACCCAGGGGGAGGTGGGCTGCGGAGGGGGCTCGGCCCCGGGGAAGGCGCCCCTCCGGCCGCAGCCAGACACTTCGGGAGCACCCGGTCTCTGCTCGCCGCCCGGACTCATAGGTGTCCCAGAACGGTATCCTTATCCTACCTGGGACACACAGCGGCCGAGGAGCAGGGCCCCGTCCTGGTGCAATGGGCGGCGGCGAGCAGAGGAAAGCGGGGCGCACCCTCCCCCCCCCCCCCGCCGCCGCCGCCCCTGCTGGCCGGACTAACCAACCTGGCGCGGCAGAGCCGCGCACGCCGAATTGGTGGCTTCTAGCATGGCCCGCCCATCCCTGTTTAAAACTTCAGCAACGACCCGAGGCCGGCAGAGATGGAGGCGGCCCGGGTCTCCGAGAGCGGCCCCTTCCAATCTTTTCGTTTGAGGGCAGGGGAAGGGCTGGGATACCCAAGGGATCCTATAGCGCAAGACTGCTGGAGGAGAGGCACGCGCTGGAGGAGCCGCGCGCCCTGAGCCCTTCGCCAACTTTCGCCGGCTGGCTCTCCGCATCCGCACGTACGGCAGCGCGAGGCCTGCGTGCGGGTAGCGGGCGTCCGCGCGGTTGTTGAGGCGCGTGTGCAGTCCTTGCGCTTCCCCGTGTCTTTGTGTACCTGTGCGTGGTTGTGCAACTCCTCTCTCCTCTCGGAGAGGTAGGGGTGGCGGGGGGGTGGGGGGGAGTAGGAATGTCGCCGGCGGGGCGCTCACGTGGGTACGTGGGTGCGGAGAGGGCCGGCTGTGCATCCGGCGTGGGCGGCATGGAGCGACCTCGCCCCGCCCGCCGGGCCCCCAAGCCCGCCCTCCGCAGCCCGGCCTCGGTCACCTCGGTCCCCAACTCGGCTCCCCGGCTCCGAGTTCCCGCCCCCGCCTCCCGCTCCACACCCCCTCCCCCCCAGTCTCCGCCTTTCTCTGTCTCTCCGCCGCGGCGTCTCGGAGACCGAGAGGCCCGGGCGCCCGCCCCCCGCCCCCGGCCCCAGCCCCCGGCTCTGCCCACGCCCTCCGCCCGCCAGCCCGGCAGCCAGCGCAGCGCGGGGCCTCGCTCCCCGTGCGTCCTGCGGGGGTGGAGGCGCTGAGAGGCGGCGAGAGCAGCCGGGGAGGGGGGGTAGAGGCACAGACTGAGGCGCGGAGGCTCGGAGAGAGAGGACGTGGAGGGAGGGACGGAGCCTGGACAGCGGTGGACACGGCATCGCGCGCAGGGAAGAGCGCAGCGCGCAGCAGGCGCCGAGCGCCGGGCATCCGGAGGGGCAGCCTGGGTGGTCTCCGGCCGTCCATGCACAGAGCGCCCTCCCCCACAGCTGAGCAGCCGCCGGGCGGAGGGGACAGCGCCCGCCGGACCCCGCAGCCCAGACTCAAGTTAGTGGGCAGAGGGAGACAGCGGGGAGTGGAGATGGGTGGAGCTGGACTGGGAGTGGGGTCCGGAGGGCGGAGGTCGCGGCGAGGACGTGGGGAACCGGGACGGGGGTGGGAGGTGGAGACTGATGAAAAAAGGGGGTGCGTCTTCGAATGAAGGGACCCTGGGAGCAGCCGAGGATCCGCTGCAACTTGATGTGAAAGAGCGGCACCTGATTCTCCATTCCCAGTTTATTCGGTGGGCCTGAACTGGCGTGTGAGCCCCCTGTAAAGACTGTGGGAGTCCGCAAGTGCCAGGAGAAGCCCAAGGACTGGAGTTGGCAACAGTACCCGGTGGGGCGCATTCAGCCGGCTCAGTCTGCAGCTGGCGCCGAGCGCTGCCCCCCCCCCGGGGGGGGTCCCGCACACGTCGGCGCCTTTCAGTTACGGGAATAGCAGCAAAGCCCTGAGCAGCCAGGGGGTGCCTTCGGCGTCCTTTGCCCCTGCTGCCCCTTCGTTCACAGCGTGAAGAGGGGCGTCTGGGTGTGCAGCCGCTCCCCCACTCCACTTGAAAGTGTGGGTGGAAATTAAGGGAGGCGAGAGTAGGCGGGAGCCCCTAGGCGGGGTTCGCCCACAGACGCTACCGCTGTGGGAGTGTGTGTGGGCGGATTGGCCCCAGAGCAGAACAATCGAGCTCCCCTCCCCTCCCCCACCGTCTGAGCTGAAGGGACAGAGGGGAGTGAGTGGGGAAGGTCACTGCTTGGAGAGGGGCCAGCGGGGCGCGAGGGGAGGTTACTGGGCAGCATGGGAGGGCGGAGGGGGCGGGGTGGAGAGCTAAGGTGCATCAGGAGTGCCTGATCCCTGGGCTAGCTGAGGGGCACAGGAGCAGGGGTCAGCCTGGCTCCTAGTGGGAAGACCAGGGAAGGGGACACACCCCTCCCTCCCAGCCACCCTGGTAGAATGCCCCCAAGGGAGTGCAGGTGGCTCGCAGTGGTCCCCAGTGTCCACTGTGGGAAGGATGAGTGGGACATTCCCCTTAGTGTGTGATGTCACTTGTGTTGAGGTGTTTAGGGTGGAAGGTGAGGGCCAAGTGTTTTGGGGGAGAGAGGGAGGGCCAGCCATCCCAGGGGTGTGCCTAAGGTCTTCTTACCCCTGCCAGAAAGGGCAAAGCTGAGGATGGGGTGGGGGTGGGGGCGGTGAGCCTTTGACTCCCGCCAACAAGGCCCTGGCTTTGGGTGCTTCTGGCTAGTGTGGGATGTAGTGGCATGTCAATGCCTCCGAGTAGTGCCCAAGTCTCAGAGTCTGTGCTCAGTGCTGGGCGCTGCTGGGCAGAGGGAGAGAAGAAACCGACGGAGAGAGAGAACAATTGTTAGTGTGGGTTGGTACCCAGCCGGGGGCCTTGCACTCACTGTTTCTCTCACGCCCCTCCTTCTCAGGCCCAGTGCCCGAGCCATGGCACTGCCTCGGACGCTGGGGGAGCTGCAGCTGTACCGGGTCCTGCAGCGGGCCAATCTCCTCTCCTACTATGAGACGTTCATCCAGCAGGGAGGGGACGACGTGCAGCAGCTGTGTGAGGCCGGCGAGGAGGAGTTCCTGGAGATCATGGCACTTGTGGGCATGGCCACCAAGCCCCTCCACGTGCGGCGCCTGCAGAAGGCACTGAGAGAGTGGGCCACCAATCCAGGGCTCTTCAGCCAGCCGGTGCCTGCCGTGCCTGTCTCCAGCATCCCGCTCTTCAAGATCTCCGAGACTGCGGGTACCCGGAAGGGCAGCATGAGCAATGGACACAGCAGCCCAGGAGAGAAGGCGGGCGGTGCCCGCAGTTTCAGCCCCAAGAGCCCCCTTGAACTTGGAGAGAAGCTGTCGCCACTGCCGGGGGGTCCTGGAACGGGGGACCCCCGGATCTGGCCGGGCCGGAGCACTCCAGAATCAGACGTTGGGGCGGGAGGGGAAGAAGAGGCTGGCTCACCTCCCTTCTCCCCACCTGCAGGGGGAGGAGTCCCTGAGGGGACTGGGGCCGTGGGTCTGGCAGCGGGTGGGACTGGGGGGAGTCCAGACCGCCTAGAGCCAGAGATGGTGCGCATGGTGGTGGAGAGCGTGGAGAGGATCTTCCGGAGCTTCCCCAGGGGGGACACCGGGGAGGTCACGTCGCTGCTGAAGCTGAATAAGAAGCTGGCACGGAGCGTGGGGCACATCTTCGAGATGGACGATAACGACAGCCAGAAAGAAGAGGAGATCCGCAAGTACAGCATCATCTACGGCCGCTTCGACTCCAAGCGGCGGGAGGGCAAGCAGCTCAGCCTGCACGAGGTGAGCCCCCTGGGCCCCGGGGGCGGGGGCTCGCCCTCAACTCAGGCCCCCTGCCGCGGGGCTTCCATCCTCAGAGCTGGCAGAGGTGCAGGGGAGGAGGCCCCAGGTGGTTCTGTGTTGGTCCTCCAGAGAAAGCTGCCTGGTGGTGTCAGAGCCCGAGCAACCATCCTGCGGATGGGCCTCGCTTGTCCCGGGGCGCAGGGCTCTGAGCAGGTCTGGGTAAGGCAGCGGGGGAGGAGCCGGGACTCTGACTTGCCCCCTCTCCACAGCTGACCATCAACGAGGCTGCTGCCCAGTTCTGCATGCGCGACAACACGCTCTTGCTACGGAGAGTGGAGCTCTTCTCCCTGTCCCGTCAAGTGGCCCGCGAGAGCACCTACCTGTCCTCCTTGAAGGGCTCCAGGTGAGACCCCTTTCCCCTTCCAGCCTGGAGTGCTGCCCAGGAGTTGAGTCATGGGCTAAGCTCCAGCTCAGGCAGCTCTAGGCCTGCTTCCCAGCCACCTGCATGCCCTGCCTTTGGCCAGGTCAGCTCATCTGAGGGCTTATTTCCCCATCCCTTTCATCTCGGTCTCCCCCCTCCCCCATAGCAGCTGTGCTTAGCCAGGAGACTCCTCCCTCCCCAGCCAGCTTCTTTGCAGAAATTCTCAGCCATGCATGTCTCTGGCCACATCACGTGACTCTGCCCAGCCTCACCTGGCTTACTCTCCATCTTTGCAGACTGCACCCTGAAGAACTGGGAGGCCCCCCACTGAAGAAACTGAAACAGGAGGTGTGTTTTCTAGGGTTCCTGAAGGGGGCTGCCCCACCCCCTTCCTTGCCAGGCCCTCATTCTCCATCCCTTCCGCAATCTGGGGTGTCCACAGGTTGGAGAGCAGAGTCACTCTGAAATCCAGCAGCCTCCCCCAGGCCCTGAGCCCTATGCACCCCCGTACCACCCCAGCCTGGAGGAAGACAGCGCCAGCCTGTCCGGGGAGAGTCTCGATGGACACTTGCAGGGTGAGCGTGCTCCAGGACACTCCTGTCCCCACTGGGGGGGGGGGTGTCAGAGGGTGGGAGTAGGGAGGGACGATGAGCTGGGAGGCAGCTACCTGCAACAGGGTTCAGGTGCTGGGCTCAGTGGGGACCAGAGGGCCTCTGGGTCTGACTTTGCGGTTGAGGGTGGGGGTTCCGTTGGCTGCAGCCCCTTACCTGACCAGTGCCCATGCCCACAGCTGTGGGGCCGTGCCCAAGGCTGACGCCGCCCCCTGCTGACCTGCCTCTGGCATTGCCAGCCCACGGGCTGTGGAGCCGCCACATCCTGCAGCAGACACTGATGGATGAGGGGCTGCGGCTCGCCCGCCTCGTCTCCCACGACCGCGTGGGCCGCCTCAGCCCCTGTGTGCCTGCAAAGCCACCTCTCGCAGGTGAGGCAGCCAGCAGTGCTGTCCCAAGCACCCCGGCCACTCGGGCCCTACACAGCAATCCAGGTGGCCTGGGGCCAGGTGGGAGGACCAGGGAGACCCTCACCCGAGGGGACAGGAGGGTGGGGAGGCAGCAGGAGGGTCTGGCTCCAGCCAGCCAGGCTGAGACTTGAGGAGAGCCAGAGCCTGCCGGGCTGGTCCTCGTGGGGCGGATCAGGGCTGTGGTCCTCGCGGGGCGGATCAGGGCTGTCGTGGCTCTGTGACCCAGGCGCAGGGCTACAGAGAAGGGGCAATGGAGAGGCACCTAGGGAAAGCTTCACTGGGACTTCCCTCTGTGCAGGAGGGTGGAGCAGGCTGGGAGTTGCGGGGACCAGGTTGCCCCGCTTGGCGGCAGGGGAGCCCCAAGGGGGCTGCTTTGTGTGTGGATAGGGGAAGAGGGAGTGGGCCAGCAGAGGGCTGGGCAGCGCTGGGCTGAGAGTGACGCAGCAGACAAAGCCACCAACCCTGGCTTGGTATTTTTAAACTGTGTGTGGGTGGGAAGTGGGGGTGGGGACTGGAAGGGGGGCTCTGCTTGAGGGAGGAGCTGGGAGGCTGGCTTCCTGTGTTCCCCCCTGATTTGGCTACCAAAATCTTGGGGGGCCATGACAGGGTGGGTGGGGGCCTGGGAGGGGGTGGCTGAGCCTGGGAAGGGGGGAGGGGAAGAGGTCAGAGCCAAGCCGCCCCCGCAGCTCCCTACAGAACCAGAAATTCCAGCAGAACAGAGGCGGGAGAGGCAGAGAGCAAGCGAGTGAGCTGCACGGGGCCGTGCAGGGGAGGGGGCTCCACACACACTTGGGGTGCGCACCCCCTCCTGCAGGCAGGAGGCAGAAGCTCAATGACCCGAGCTTGTCCTCCCAGCCCTTTCTGCCCCTGCGTTGTCAGCAGTCTCGCCCCCGCCCCGGGCTTCTAACCTCCCCTTCTCCCCTGCAGAATTCGAGGAAGGGCTGCTGGACAGATGCCCTGCCCCGGGGCCCCACCCCGCTCTGGTGGAGGGTCGCAGAAGCAGCGTGAAGGTGGAGGCCGAGGCCAGCCGGCAGTGAGGGGCAGACCGGTGGCCCCGGACCCGGGACCCCAGACTTTCGGCTCCCACAGACCCCGGGATCTCCCTCCCTGGAGTCCAGTCATAGCTTCTCCAGCCTCCCCACCTGCTCCATGGGCGTAAAACTGTGGGGCTTCAAGCAATAACGAGCAGGGGCCTGGTGTGGGGACCCGAGCAGGGTGCGTGGTGCCCCCAGCCCCTACCCAGAGCAAGGGGACCAGGCCTCCCGCCTCCTCCCACAGCTCACTCCCATTCTTCCCATGCTGGCGGCGGTGCTGTGAGCAGTTGGATTGAGTCTGGACATGGGGGAGGGGGACTTCGCCGGGAGGTCCAGCAGCTAAAAATGGCAACAATTTCCCCCCAGAACCGGGGGCCTGGGCACACTGGACCTGCTCCTCCTCCCTGCCCCTTCCCCATCTTTGTGCTTCTAGTTTGTCTCTTTACTTTAACAAGTGCTGCAGTCTGCCTCCCATCCACACCTCTTCCCCGCCCCAAGTCCTCAGCAGTGCGCTCCCCCCTGCCCTCTGGCAGGGGTGGGTGGTGGATGTGGGATCCCCTCGGAGGCCTGGGTCCACTCAGGGTCTCCTCCAGCTGGGGGCTCGATCCCAGCACCTGTCTGAGCAGTTAGAGCGTCTTTCTTTTCAGATTGTGTACAGTAGATTATTTATTTTGTTATTTTGGAATAAAATTTATTTTATGGCTTAGGATCTATGACTCCCCTTCCCCACCCCAAGAGAGAGAAGGGATGGGACAGGCCAGGCTGGGACAGTGAAGAGAAGCTGGTGGTGTAGGGGGCAGGACAGACAAGAAGCGATGGAGGGCCAAGCCTGGACCAAAGACTCACACTCCCTGGCCCCTGAGGGCAGCATCAGAGGTCCTAAAGCTACAGCCACATGTAGCTGGCATAGCCACATGGACCCAGCTGGGCACAGTCATACTGGAACCACAGCACGTTGCGTTAGTATACGTTAGCCGGCACAACAGCTGGGGTCCTGTGCAGTGTCTTGTACTCCCAAATTTGTGTCGTCAACATGGGCAAAAGCAAGATAGGCACAGATTGTATGTGGTCACATAACTGACGTGTAGTATCTGCATTAACATGTCTTGGGTACACACACTTGGGCAGCTGCACACAAAGGAACTTGGCCTTGGGCTCCTGCATACTGTTAGACCAAAAGCCTCCATCAGAGGCTGCTGGGGTTTGTTTCTTAATCTGGGCAAAACCTTGTCAACACCCACGTGTCCAGAGCCCTCCTGTCCTTCCACCCAGTGTCCCCCCTGAACAGCTTCCCCATTCCCCCAGGGCTAGGACCCAGGCCCAGGCCCACTATCTCAACCTCCAGTGCCAGTGCGTGTGCACGTCTCTGGAAGTGTGTCGTGGACCCTGGCTTGGGATGGGCAGAGGAGCCCTCCACACCCCAACCCATGCCCCAGGCCAGCCTCGCCTGCTCAGCCCCACCTTCCAGAGAGCTGTGTGTGCATGTGTGTGCTGCAGGTGCAGGCATGTTGGGGCATGTCTTGCTTTGAAGCCAGAACTTCCCTTCCACTGTTGGAAGGGGATGGATGGGGGTGTGCAGTAGGAAGGAAGGAGTGGAGCAGCTCCACCCACCATGCATTCTCCCAGCAGAGTCTTCCTTCTGACCAAAGGGTGGGTGGGGCTGGGAGGGTGCCTCCCCGTCTGCTGCTTGGCAGGAGCAGGAGCCGTGTCCAGGGCAGGTCCACAGGGCGGTGGCAAAGCCGTCTCCCTGGGCTCATCCAGCTGGGCTCACCAGCTGGGGTTGGCTCTTAGGTCCAGGTGAGACATGGAGATCCCAGTCTGCCCATAGTGGGAAGGCTGGAGGAGGGGCTGGGGTCCCAGGGACCCTCCCCCTGCCTCTCCTTGCCCCTCCAGGAGAAGCTTGGTGAGGTCCTGTTCCGTGGGAGGCATCAGGGGTGGGAACATGTCTTCACTGGGCCTGCAAGGAGAAGGGGGAGAAGCGGTGGGGTGGGCAGGGCATGCGCTCCCCTGGCCCTTCTCAGCCACCCCCCCACCCAGGCCGCCACTCACCAGGTGTTCTGGGGGAACCCTGCCACCTGCTGGCCCAGGCAGCTGTCTTCTGCCATAGTCACATCTGAGCACAGCGGAGGCTTGGGGCTGGACACGGCATGCTCCTGAGGCTGGCACTGCAGCAGGCTGGGGGCCGGAGAGGGGAATCAGGAGGAGGGGGCAGAGAGGGCTGAAGAACGGGGAGCGTGGGGTCAGCAGGGGCTCTGCCACTCACGAGGGGTGAGGCTGGACGAAGGGCAGGTTCATTTGGCTCAGGCTAGGGGATATCTGCAGGCGAGTCCTGGAAGCAGAAGGAGGTCACAGTCAGAGGCGGAAACAGCTCCAGCTCTCCCCGTCTTAGCCGCGCTGACCACGTGGCCCCGCACAAGTCGTCTCCACACTGAGCTCGGTCTTTTCAGCTATGACATGGGTGTGTGCCGGAGGTTGCATTAGCCGATGTCCAGCATTTCTTTGGATTGTGAACTCCGGTGGTTCCAAGCCTGCTGCTCCCCATCTCGGCTTCAACTCTCCGAAGGGGAAATGGTGTGACTGGACTGAGGGTTAATAAACGGTTCACTGGGGAGGAGAGATGTCTAGGCCCCTTCAAGGGCAAGATAGACGGATAAATGAAAACCTGGGGTGGGCATTTGGCCGTTAAGTCGCTGCTTGGGACGTCGACATCCCCTATAAGAATGCCTGTGTGCCTGGAGTCCCCAGTCTGCTTCCAATGCTGCTTCCTGTGAATGTGCACCCTGGGAGGCAGCAGGGACGGCTCAAGTGGGTCCCTGCCACCTACACCGGAGACCCAGATTGAGCTGCAAGCTCCTGGCTTCAGCCTGGCTCAGCCTTGGCTATTTGGGAAGTGAATCAGCAGATAGATCTCTGTCTTTCAAATAAAACAAATACACACACACACACACACACACACACACATATTAATGCTAAGAATCAACAGAGGGGCTGGCGCTGTGGCGCAGTGGGTTAATGTCCTGGCCTGCAGTGCCGGCATCCCATATGGGCGCTGGTTCGAGACCTGGCTGCTCCGCTTCCGATCCAGCTCTCTGCTGTGGCCTGGGAAGGCAGTGGAGGATGGCCCAAGTCTCCTTGTGTAGGAGACCTGGAGGAAGCTCCTGGCTCCTGGCTTTGGATTGGCGCAGCTTGGGCCATTGCAGCCAATTGGGGAGTGAACCATCAGATGGAAGACCATTCCCTCTATCTCCCTCTCTCTCTCTCTCTCTCTCTCTGCCTCTCCTCTCTCTGTGTAACTCTGACTTTTAAATAAATAAATCTTTAAAGAGGCCGGCGCCGCGGCTCACTTAGGCTAATCCTCCGCCTTGCGGCACCGGCACACCAGGTTCTAGTCCCGGTCGGGGCGCCGGATTCTGTCCCGGTTGCCCCTCTTCCAGGCCAGCTCTCTGCTGTGGCCCGGGAGTGCAGTGGAGGATGGCGCAAGTGCTTGGGCCCTGCACCCCATGGGAGACCAGGAGAAGCACCTGGCTCCTGCCTTCGGATCAGCGTGGTGCACCTGCCGTAGCGTGCTGGCCGCGGCGGCCATTGGAGGGTGAACCAACGGCAAAGGAAGACCTTTCTCTCTGTCTCTCTCTCTCTCTTGCTCACTGTCCACTCTGCCTGTCCAAAAAAAAAAAAAAAAAAAAAAAAAAAAGAATCAACACAGCAGGGACTGTGCTGTGGGACAGCAGGTAAAGCTGTTGCCTGAGATACTGGCATCCCATATGATTGCTGGTTCGAGTCCCGGCTGCTCTACTTCCAATCCAGCTCTCTGCTGTGGCCTGGGAAAGCAGAGGAAGATGGTCTGAGTGCTTGGGCCCCTGCACCAAGTGGGCAACCCAGAGGATGCTTTTAGCTTCACCCTGGCCCAGCTCCAGCTTTTGTGGCCATCTGGGGAGTGAACCAGCAGTGTCTCTCTCTCTTTCTCTCTCTCTCTTCTGTCTCTCTCTGTAACTCTTCCAAATAAATAATTAGAAAAAAGGAATCAACACAGCAAATGAAAACAGTGGATTTCAGTTCAGTGGCAAGAAAGAAAATATTTACCTAGCCTTTGTTTCCAGTGAAGGACGCAGCTCAGCTTTATGCATTTGATGAACGCACATCTAACCTTCACAACAATCCCATGCGGCAGGGATTATGACTGTCACCATTATTATTCCTCATATTACAGATGAGACACCAGAAATGAGGTACCTTGGCCAAAGGCAGGAAGCAGCAGAGGCAAAATTCGAACCAAGGTACTCTGGACCTAACTACCTCCAGGGATCTGCGTTGAGGCACAGTGGGTTACATCACCACCTGAGGCCAGCATACCATATGAGCTCTGCTTCCAATCCAGCACCCTGCTAATACTCTTGGGAGGGCAGTGGGGGTTGGCCCATGTACTTGGGCCCCTGCCACCCACGTGAGACAGGATGGAGTTCCAGGCTCCTGTCTTCAGCTTGGCCCATCCCAGGCCATTGCAACCATTTGAGGAGTGAGCCAGTGGTTGGAAGATATCTCTGTAAGTCTGCTTATCAAAATAAGTAAACCTTCAAAACAAAACAAAAAACCCTACAACATGTAGCCTGTGCAGTGAGCACACGTTGCCTCAGCCTCTCCTGGTGATGCCAATGCCACACCCTACGCAGTGACACAGCATCCCCACCCCTGCCCCACACCCAGAGGCTCCGACTTACTCCGGGAAGGCTGACAACACCCCGACTGAGTCCTCTGTGGGAAGGCCTTGGTAGGGAATAGAGTGTGCAGGCGGCGGGTAGACTTGGGACCTGGGGAAAGAACACAGAACCCCTGATGCCAGCCCTTCTCCCAGACTCCCCCACACCCTGCCTTGGGAAGAGGAATCCCTTTCAGGGAAAGGCAAGTTCCGGACTCTTCCCACCCCTGTAAGCCCTGTCTGTCCCTGGTGCTCCTTACACATCTGGGCCCAGCTGCATGGCAGACTCCAGGGGCATCCCAAGGTCATAAGAGGGCATCATGGCAGGCATCTGGGGCTCCGGGGTGGGAAGAGGCTGGTCCCTGGAGGAGACGGGGAGGCGGGGTGAGGTGACTGGCCGAGGACTGATGCCACGCTCCTTCCTGCAGTCAAGTCCAGCCCCCAGCTCTCAGACACGCTGCCACACTCACCTTTCCACGGTCATCTTGATGGTAGCTGGGACGTAACCCCTGCCGTCCTTTCCCATCTGTTCAGCTGTTGTGGTAAGGAATGGGGAGCCATGGAGTGCTCCAGGGTGAGGGAGTTGGGGAAGGAGGGTGTGGCAGGCAGAAGCGGGGCTATGAAAATAGGGTGCCAAGTCAGGAATGGCACAGAGCAGGCAGGGAGAGGGGGCGGCCAGGAGCAGGGAGGGGGCGGGCGCCACGAAGCCATCAGAGCCACTAGCTCCAGCTCACGCTTGTAGTGGCTCCGGAAAGCCTCATCCTTGGGCTTCTTGGGGTAGAGGTTTTTGAGCTGAGCGAGGTCCCGGATCCGGTCCCCCAGGGAGCGAATGGAGAGGTCTTTGGCTGAGAATGGCTGAATGTTCTCTATCTGTGGGGAGCCTATGGTAGGAAGGAGACCCTGGGTCCCCTCGGTCCAGGCCTCGGTCCCATCCCCCACCCCCTCTGTGGGCCCCCCTCTCAATCCACCAGGGCAGAGGTAGAGGGGCCTTTCATTCCCGTGGTCTCACAGTGAGACCGGGAGGTTCAGCCCATGGAGGGAGGAGAGGCGCTGGACTTAGGAAAACTTCCCCAAGACCAGCGTTGGTATCAGGGAAGACCAGACAGTGCCTCCCCCCACCCCACCCAGCAACCCAGGAGGACACAGGCACGGAGGCAGAGGGCCGGCTGGGGTGACCTCACCATCCTGGCCCCGGATGACGTGGGCGATGGTGATGCCCCCAATCTCTGAGTCGCTGAAGCGGAGGAGGAAGGTTCCGTCAGGCTCACCGAGGAGAAGGCTCGTGACGTACTGCTTGCTGATGAAGCCAACGATCAGCCTGGCCGGGAGGAGGGAAGGGACGGGCTGCAGGCACTGGGGACGCAGAGGGAGCAGCAGGTTCAGCTGCTCAGGCTCCCCCCCAGCCCCGGGGGCGGGGGGGCTGGGGACTCACCGGTCGGACCAGTAGCTCCTGAGGCAGCGTTTGGTGAGGTCCAGGACGCCATCGAACCACTGCCAGAAGGTGAAGCCTCGGCCCAGCAGGATCTCCTGTGAGATGCCCGGGAAGCTGGCGTGAGCAGGGGAGGCCAGAGCTGGAGGCTGACGGGGCGGGCACTGGGCTGCGAGGGCTGAGCCACCAAGCTGGGCCCGAGACCAGCCACTCCCCCGGGGCCTTTCCTCATGCTAACCTTTGGGACCTCTACAAGGTCGTGGTGGGAGGTACCATAACCATTCCATCTTACACAGGCAGAAACGGAAGCCCAAAAGGGTCAAAGGACTTGCCCAGGTCTGCACAGCCAGTGAGAGGCAGCAGCTCCAAGCCCAGGTGGTCTGGCGCTGAAACCCCCCCACAACCACTGTGCTACCCCCCTCTCTAGTGAGGCCTGGCAGGAAGGTGACTTGCTGAGTGGCATTGTCCTGCTTCCTTTGCCAGCACATCCTCTGGTCACATGAGCTTTGCTTTCTTCCTCTTTTTTTTTTTTTTTTCATTAAATTTTTTTTGACAGGCAGAGTTGACAGTGAGAGAGAGAGACAGAGAGAAAGGTCTTCCTTTACCGTTGGTTCACCCTCCAATGGCCGCCGCAGCCAGCGTGCTGCGGCTGGCACACCGCGCTGATCCGATGGCAGGAGCCAGGTACTTATCCTGGTCTCTCATGGGGTGCAGGGCCCAAGGACTTGGGCCATCCTCCACTGCACTCTCTGGCCACAGCAGAGAGCTGGCCTGGAAGAGGGGCAACTGGAACAGAATCCGGTGCCCCGACTGGGACTAGAACCTGGTGTGCTGGCGCCGCAAGGCGGAGGATTAGCCTAGTGAGCCGCGGCGCCAGCCTCTTCCTCTTTTTTTAAAGGGCCATCCATGGCAGTGTTCGCCCAGCTGGTGGTGAACCAAGACACCAGATCTCTTTTTCCCCTATTCTTGCAAATGAGCCACATCATTCTGAAGGCAATAAAATACAGTAGTTAAGAGCAGGAATAGGGGCCGGTGCCATGGCTCACTTGGTTAATCCTCTGCCTGCGGCACCGGCATCTCATATGGGCACCGGGTTATAGTCCCGTTTGCTCCTTTTCCAGTCCAGCTCTTTGCTGTGGCCTGGGAAGGCAGTGGAGGATGGCCCAAGTTCTTGGGTGCCTGTACCCACATTGGAGACCAGGAAGAAGCACCTGGCTCCTGGCTTTGGATCAGCGCAGCACTGGCAATAGTGGCCATTTGGGGGACAAACCAATGGAAAGGAAAACCTTTCTCTCTGTCTCTCTCTCTCTCTCTCAAAAATAATGAAAAAAAAATTTTTTTTAAAAAGAGCAGGAATAAGGGGCCGCTGCTGTGGCACAGTGGCTTAATATGGTGAATGTGCCGCTCGCAGCACTGGCATCCCACACAGCAGTGCTGGTTTGAGTTCCAGCTGCTCCTCTTGCTGTCCACCCACCCACGTGGGAGACCTAGTTGGAGTTCCTGGCTTCGGGCTTTGGCCTGTCCCAGCCCCGGCCTGTTAGGGCCATTTGGGGAGTGAACTAGTGGATGGAAGATCCCTCTTTCTCCGCATTCCACCCCGTGATTCTCCCTTTCAGATAACAAATCAGTGAATCTTTAAAGGAGAACAGGAGTCAGGAATACGGGGCTCCATCCTCATCATGCTACTCACTTGCTGTGAGACCTTGAATAAGCCACCTACCCGCTCTGAACTTCAGGGTCCTTTCCTATGAGATGGGGGTAAGAGCCGTACCTGTCCCAAAGGGGTGCTAGAAGGATCAAGTGAGCCAACACACACAGGGCACCAAGCAGAGTGCCTGCCTGGTGTGTGGGAACTGATCAGCACGTGACCCTGTGGGGTTTCATCTGGTGTTGGCAGTAGGAACTGTATTCTCAATGGGTCCAAGTCATTTTGAATCACAGACGTGCCCATGCACCATCTAGGAGAATCAGGCAAGTCCCCAGAGAGGGGACAGAGGGCTCCCAGGCCAAGCCTGGGGGTGTCAGAGGAGGCCTCCTGCTGGCTGGCTTCCAGGGCATGGGGAGGGTCCCCGGGGAGGGGGCTCGGCAGCCCTGAGTGGTGCAGCGGTGAGGAGCTCTGAGGGGGAGGTCGGAAGGGCAAGGGAAGGACCTTGTTGAACTGTGACCAGGACACAGAGCGGTGCTGGAAAGCCTCCACGTTGAGGCTGTTGTCATTGAAGATCTTCTGGGCCAGGAAGAGGAAGTGCTCTGGGAGCAGCCCCCGGTTGGTCCCCACCTCGGCCATGAACTTGAGGTTCAGAGTTTCACACATCTTCTCCCAGGGCACACGCTCAGCCACCACAAAAGGCACACGGTCCTGGGAGGAAGAGGGAAGGAGCGAGCACTCCAGGCCATCATCCCGTGTTCATAGGCAGAGCCTGCCCCTCCGCACACGCACACAGCGGCTTCTCAACAGAGGGCTCACAGTGCGCCAGCACAACTGTGCTTAAGCCTGGGTGGGAGAGCTTGGAAATGGGAAGCAGGCCCACTCGCTGGTGCCAGCCGCCCACCCCCCAGCCCCACCCTGCCGCGGCCTTCTCCTGGGTCTTCTCTCACCATCTCCGAGAAGGCATTGTCCCACAGGATGGTGGCTTTGGCGTTGTTGTCTTGGTTACCATGAACGATGACCACCAAGGGCAGAGACAGGGCCTGGAGGGGGTGAGGAGAGTCTCCTCTTAGCAGAGCAGCAGGGCTGGCCGGGGCTGGCTCTGAGCATCTGGGAGCTGAAGGGACTCTCACCCCGGCAGTTAAAGCTCCTGGCATGCTTTTAGCCTGCAGCTCAGGCAGGCTCTTAGAGAGAAGGGGTCTGTGCAGCCTGAATTCCAGGTGATAAACACTTAGGAGCTGTGTGACCTGGGCAAATGCCTCAACCTCTCTCTGTCTCAACGGCCTCATCTGTCAAATGATAGCTGGTAACAGAGCCCGTCTCATAAAGCCTCTGAGAAACCCAAATGTGTGTGTGTTGCACCAGCGAGTGCCCTGGTCCATTAAGCGAGTGCTTAGTAAGTGCTGGACCACCCAGTTTCCTGCTGCGAGCTTCCCCTGCTCCAGTGCGCCTGCGTGAATCCCAGAGGCGACAGCAGGCTGCCCCCCCCCACCCCGCCCCCAGCGGCGTGGGGCAGGGCTGCGGCTCACCTGGAGCTGGACGGGGACTTTGCCAGGGCCCAGCGTGAAGCTGGTGGAGAAGAGCACAGCACACTTCTCCTCGGTGACCGACTCGGTGCCCTTCCGCTCACACCGCTTGATTTTCTTCAGAAGCTGCCGGTGGGCGGAGGGAGAGCAGGGGTGAGGGCGTGAGGGCAGAGGCCGCTGCCCTGGGGCTCCCCAGCCTCCTCTCCAGGGACAGTCCCAGCGTCTGAGGAGCCCCGGCCCCCTGGGGCCCCTCACCAGGTTCTTGAAGAGGGCGGAGCAGCAGTTCCCAGGAATGCTGTTCTCCAGGGACGCGGTGTTGTTGAGAATTTCTCCTGTGCTCTCTCTGCCGGGCGGGCGGGACAGCGTGTGAGCCAGGTACACGGAGGGGCTGTGGTCCACGGCGGGGACGCTCACTGCCACTGGCCCTAAGTCTCCACGTCCCTGCTTGGGCTCTTAAGGGAGGAGTCCCCATCACAGCCAAATCATGGCGTCCCCACTCCCTTCCAGCCCTGAATGGGTCCTTGCCTTTTCTCTGTCCTGCTCAATGGGGTCTCCACACCCACGTGCCTCCCTCCCCATCACCCCACTCCATGGTGCCAGCCCCACAGGCTCCTCTTAGAGCCTCCATCACTCCCGAGACCCCCTCCGGCCCCTGGTCCAGCTCCAGCTTACGCAGAAGTGCCAGGTCCCTGGGGCACACTCAGCTCCCTCGCCTGCTTCTCGGTCACCATCTCAGCCCTGACCAGCGGAGGCTTGGCTGAGGCCCCCAGGAACCGCAGGCCCAGCAGGAATCGGACCCCTGCCTGGAACTTGGTCTGGGTCTTCAGAACCTGGGGGGGCTGCTTCTCCACCAGGAAGGAGCTGGGAGGAGTGAAGAGGTCATGGAGGGGAGGTACGGGCTGGCTCCTCCCGGGCCTGTCACTTGACTCTGGCCCCCTCCATCCCCGGGGGCTCCCAGGACACACCTGGTGACCAGGGTGTGCAGGACTTCATCCAGCCGGCTGATCAGCGGGGCCCGGGTCTTGGGCTCCAGCTCCGCACCAGCCGCCCCTACCTCCTGCTGTAGCTGGGAATAAATGTCCACCAGGCTCTCACACCTGGGGCCAGGACCACGGTCAGGGGGCGCAGGGTTCAGGCTGCCTGCTCTGGCCCAGACCCCCTTCCCCTAACCCAGAGAGAAAGCAGGTGTGCAGGTGGGCCTGGGTGGAAGGTGGTTCTGGGACCTGCCTTGGCTCAGGGCAAGAGGCTCAGTCTAAGGGACCACACCCCCTGTGGAAAGCTGGCCATCTCTTCCCCAGCTCTGAGACCCAGGACAGCTCCCAGCACAAAGAGTGCTTTTGAGTAAACTGGAAGATGCCCCCCTGCCTATCAGGCTCCTAGGGCCAGCATTGAGCAAAGCTATTTAGCTGCTGCCTGCAACATGGACATCCCATATGGGAGTACTGGTTCGAGTTCCAGCTGCTCCACTTCAATCCGGTTTCCTGCTAATGATTCTGAGAAAGCAGCAGAGAATGGTCCAAGTGCTTGGGCCCCTGTTACCTGCATGGGAGACCCAGAAGGAGTTTGTTGCTTCTGGCTTCAGCCTAGACCAGTCCTGGCCATTGTGGCCATTTGGGTAGTGAACCAGTCAATAGAAGATCTCAGTCTCTTTCTGTCTCCCCTCCCCCACTTTGTCTCTCCCTCTTTATTGCTATGCATTTCAAATAAATAAGTAAATAAATATTTTTAAAAGGCTCCCTACTCCTCAGAGCCTGAAGCCTGGAGAGAGAGGCAGGACTTGAATAAGCCCCGACTTGTGCCCTCCCCAACAGGGCACCCTCTACAGGCTGCGGCCGGAACTGCAGTGTACACAGCCCTGCAGGAGCTGGCTTCTCTGAGTCTCAGTCCCCTCCAAGCCCTCCCTCCTGGCTTCTCACACCCATGGGCCCTCTAGCCGGGAAGGCAGGTGCCCACCCCCAGCCCTCCCCCTTCCCCATCGCCGTGAGCCAACCTCTCCTGCAGCGGGGCCAGGCTCTCCTCAAAGGGTGCGCCATTCCCTGACAGCTGCTGCTGCCGCTTCCAGATCTGGATCCTCTTCAGCACCAAGGCCTGGGCTGCCTCCAGCTCCCCCACGGCCACCTGCAGCAGCGTGGCCAGCGCCTGCAGGCAGGGAGGGGCCCCAGCTAGGATTGCCTGCTGCCGCGTCCTCACCCAGCTCTCCGGACAGGGCTCTCCTCACTGTAGCGCCCCCTCCCCAGGCTGTGTCTCTCTGAGCTCTAATCGCCATCTGAGCAGCTGCACTTTGAGCGCAGTCTCCACCTCTCAGGCCATTACTCACCTCATTTGGGCCTGTCCCATTGGCAGGAGTTTCCAGCAAGCTGTGCAGAGACACTGAGGGTGGGGGTGGAAATCAGGGATGCAGATAGATGGGAGGAGCACCCCCACATCCTCCTCAGGACCCTCTTCTGGCTCCAGGCCCGGGCTCCTACCTTGGCCGGCCTCAGGCCCCTGCTGCAGGGCGTCCCGGAGACGGTGGGCCTCCTCCACTCGGTGCCGCAGCCTCTGCAGGGCTGTGCTGAACTTGAGCTCTTCCTGCTTCCAGTGGAAGGGCATTGGCAGGTGGTGGAACTGCGCAGGAGGGAGAGATGCCAACAGGTGAGATGTCCTGCCACCCCCCTGCACTTGGCCAGGACGGGGACCCTCCCCTTACCCTGCTGCCTTCTCCCCTGTGGCAGTTCTCCTTGACCCTCTGTGATCCCCTGAGCACGGGACCTTTCTCCCAGCAGCACCAGCTCCTTACCGCTTGCCCTATACCCACCCCCAGGCCTCATTATCCTCAGCCTCCCTTTGGAAGCATCCTTGAACTTGGCGTGGAGTTCACTCTGGCCTCAGGAACCTCTTCTGCTCACCCTGGGTCTTGAACACTGACCCGCTCGTGAGGTTCAAATTCTTTCTACTTTCTCATGCTCAAATGAAAGTCCCAGGGAGTTGCATTGGGGCAGAAGGGGGGTATCACATGGTACCTGTTCCATAACAGCTTTTTTCTCCCCTTGAAGAATTTGTCTGAAAATGGCCACCAGCTTCAGGGGGTCCCTCTGATATACACTCTGTGAAAGTGAGGGTAGTGGGCAGTTAGCCTGGCTCTCAGCCCTGCCCTTTTCCTCCCTCCAGCCCCCAGGCCCTCACTGTCAAGAGTGCTGACAGACAGCACAACCGTGGAGTCCGGAAGTTTTCATGCATTGGCATACTTTTACAATCTGTTTTGCATGTTAGGTAATAGCTAACCACAGGAACACCAGTTTGCCTCCAACATCCCATCAGTTGTCTCCCAGCACCCACTGTTCACCCCAGCTCAGCCTCCTCGGCCCCTCCCCTTGGCCCCACCTCCAGGGTGCTGATGGGTTGCAAGATGGCGCTCCCCTCGCCTTGCTCTCCCGCTGAGGTCTGGAGGCGCTTGACCGTGGCTGAAAAGAGAGCGCTAGCCATGGAGAGGCAGAAGGCGTCCGAGCCGACCAGGAACTCCCTGTGGAAAGATGACTATGAGGCTCCCCTGACCATGTGCAATACGGTGTCTTTCCTCCTCCTTGTCCTCCGTCTAGGCCCTCTGTGGCCGTCACCCTTGACCCTCATCCCCCAGTCTTGCAGCTGTTGTGAGAAGTGCCCTTGCCCAGCCCTGACTGCCCTCCTGTGGGGAGCAACTGGGACTAGACTGTTACTCGAATTAAGACTTATTGTATGCATCTGCTCTCCCACAATATGGCGCTGGAAGAGGAGTAAACAACTTCTACACAGCTGCCTCCAGTTCAACCAATAAACAGCAGGACCTGCTCCTGATTGGAGGAGAGCAGCGTACTCGGCGTATGGGTAGCAGAGTTGGGATTGGTGGAAGAGGACTATAAAGGAGGAGAGAGACAACATGCACCAGGAACATCTATCTGAAGGAACACCTGTGCAGCCCCCGAGAGAGCCGGCCGGCAGTGTGCCGCTCCCCCGCGGAAGTGGGGAAAGTGGCAGGGGGAACCGCCCTTCCACGGAGGTGGAAGGGTCGGTAGCCAACCCGGGAAGAACCAGCAGCAAACCCGGGAAGGGCCGAGCAGACAAAAGAACAGCGCAGGGTTCAGTGTCGCTCCTCCACGAAGAGGGGGAGCAACATATTGGTGCCGTGACTTGGATATGAAGCCTAGGCAGGGTTTAGTGTCGTTCCTCCACGAAGACGGGGAGCGACACCCTCCTCTTTGGCTTAGCCTCCTAAGGCCCTGGACTGGGGGTGCAGGGGGCAGGGCGGGGATTGTCCACATCCACACGCACAGCCTGGTCAGGATGGGATACAGAGTCACTCACTAAATTCAGACGACCACATGGGGAATAACCGCCCCCAAGTCCCGAATTCCATGGCGAGGGGAAGATCTCATCAGAGAGAGAGGATGGGCTGGGGGGATCAGCATGGGGCAGCCAGGACTCACCAGGGCTGGGTCTCCAGCCAGTCTCCCAGGAGATGCCGCAAGTGTGGGGGGAAGTCGACGTAGAGTCGCTGCAGTTTCTCTGGGGGCATCTTGGAGACCAGACCCCACAGAGACATGATGTGGGGTTTGGAGGGTGCCTGGAAGAAAGGAGCAGAACCACTCCGAGTGGTGGCCAAGAAACACAGCCTGTTTTCTGGAGCCTCCAGGGACTGCCGTTAGCCAGCCCTGCCCACGGCCAGAACCCCTCAAACCAGGAGCCATGTGGCCAATGCCTTCAGCAGTGGACACCGGGTCATCGGCGGTGGCGAGAGCTCAGCTGCAGCCTGAGGGGTGGGGACATGGGAGACAGAGACATAAGGAAAGTGCTCTCCTAATTTTTTATTTACGTGTTTGAGAGACAGACAGACAGGCAGAAGAGAGCTCCCATCTATTGGTTTACTCTCCAAATGCCTGTAAAACTTGAGGCTGGGCCAAGCAGAAGCCAGGAACCAGAAGCTGGGACTCAATCCAAGTGTTCCACATGAGTGGCAGAAGCCCAGCTACCTGAGCCATCACTTGCATTATCAAGAAGTCAGAATCAGGAGCAGAGCCAGGATTCCAACCCAGCACCCTGACACAGGATGCGGGCGTCTCAGCGGGTGCTGTGCCTGCTAGGCCGAATGCCCACCCTGGGGAGAGTTCTGCGACATGGTTTGAGCTGCAGCGCCAGCTCCAGCTCTGGTTCTGTGCGCAGAGCGCCTCCCTTCAATGGGTCTCAATCTTCCCATCCATTAAATGGGAGGTTTCAAAGGGAGAACATTCCACACTTTAAAAAGAAGTAGACAGGGGCCAGTGCTGTGGTGTAGCGGGTAAAGCTGCCACCTGCAATGCAGGCATCCCATAGTGGCGCCGGTTTGAGTTCTGGCTGCTCCACTTCTGATCCAGCTCTCTGCAATGGCCTGGGAAAGCAGTAGAGGATGGCCCAAGTGCTTGGGCCCCTGCACCCACGTGGGAGACCCGGAAGAAGCTCCTGGTTCCTGGCTTCAGATTGGTCCAGTTCCAGCTGCTGCAGCCATTTGGGGAGTGAACCAGTGGATGGAAGATTCTCTCTCTCTCTCTCTCTCTCTCTCTCTCTCTCTTTCTCTCTGCCTCTCTTTGACTCTGCCTTCCAAATAAATAAAATAAATCTTTTTTTTTTTAAGGTAGACAATTGTAGTTTTTGATCTGTGGGATCTCAATGCCAGCTATTCCCCCTTAGCCATGGGGGATGCATTCCAAAATGTTGCTCAGAGGCCTGAAACCAGATAGTACCTGAAACTGAGCCCTGCATATGCCATATATTTTTGCTATGCATGTATACACATCTATGATAAAGTTCAGTTTATAAATTATGCACAGGAAAGCACTAACGATAGCTAATCATAACCTGGATACAAGTTGAACCATGTACTGTAAAAAAGTCTTTTAAGGTCTATGAATCGTATTTTGATATTTTCCACTTCATATCTTCAGGCCTCGGTTTGCTGCCAGTAACTGAAACCCTGGAAAGGGGAACCGCAGCTAAGGGGGAGCCTCTGCACACAGAAGGTGTAAAATTAGAGCTGCTCTCCAGAGAGTGCGTGTGGAGAACTCTCCTGTTTCTTCTTTCCTCTCCCACCTCCTCACCCCAAAGGTGTCCCTAGAGAAACTTCTCAGAGTTCTCGAACTCTGGGGCAGGGGTCTGGCTGCTGCTCAGGACTACGGAGTGTCCGGGTTTGAGTCGCGACTCCTCTCCATTCAGCTTCCGCTAATGTTCACCCTGGAGGGTGGCAGGTGATGGCTCAAGTATTTGATTCCTTACCTCCCATGTGGGAGACCCAGACTGGGTTCCTGGCTCCTGGCTTCCGCCTGGCCCACACCTGGCTGTTGTGAGCATTTAAGAATGGGTGATCTCTTTCTTTCAAATAAATACATATTTTTAAAGATTTATTTATTATTTGAAAGACAGAGTTACAGAAAGAGACAGAGAGAGAGAGAGAGGACTTCCATCTGCTGGATCACTCCCCAAATGACCACAACAGCCGGATCTGAGCTGACCCAAAGTCAGGAACCAGGAGCTTCTTCCGGGTCTCCCACATGGGTACAAGCGCCCAAGGCCTTGGGCTATCTTCTACCACTTTCTTAGGCCATAGCAGAGAGCTGGATCAGAGGTGGAGCAGCCAGGACTCAAACCGGCGCCCATATAGGATGCCAGCACTGCAGGCCAGGGTTTTAACCTGCTGTGCCACAGTGCTGGCCCCTAAATACATAAAATTTAAAACCAGCCAGCATTGTGGTGCAGCGGGTGTAGCCGCCACCTGGGACACTCACATCCCATATCAGAGTGCCTGGTCCCAGCCCTGGATCCCGTGCTGTATCAGCTTCTGGCTAATGCTCCCAGGAAGGCAGCATATGATGGCCTAAGTGCTCGGGTCCCTGCCACTCATGTGGAAGCACTGGATGGAGTTCCAAGCTCCTGGTTTCAGCCTGACCTAGCACCGGCTCGTTGGAAGCATTTGGGGGAGTGAGCCAGCAGATGGAAGGTGTCCCTCTCTGCCTTTCAAATAAAGACATCTTTTTTTTTTTCTTTTACAGGCAGAGTGGACAATGAGAGAGAGAGACAGAGAGAAAGGTCTTCCTTTTCCATTAGTTCACCCCTCAATGGCCGCTGCGGCCGGTGCGCTGCGGCCGGTGCGCTGCGGCCGGCGCACCGTGCTTATCTGAAGCCAGGAGCCAGGTGCTTCTCCTGGTCTCCCATGTGGGTGCAGGGCCCAAGCACTTGGGCCATCCTCCACTGCCTTCCTGGGTCACAGCAGAGAGCTGGACTGGAAGAGGAGCAACCAGGACAGAATCCAGCACCCTGACTGGGACTAGAACCCGGTGTGCCGGCGCCGCAGGCAGAGGATTAGCCTATTGAGCCGCGGCATCGGCCAAGAAATTTTTTTTTTATTCTAGGACTCCATAAGATAATCTGGAAGCCATCAGGCTAGATGATGAAGAAGACGGTAGAGTAACAACTACCATTTCTTACGTACTTACTCTAGGAAGCACTACACTCAGTGCATTAGCTCATTGGAGACTCACAACCAATTCTAAAATATATAACTCTCCCTTTCCACAGGGGAGGAACTCAGGGATCAGCAAGGTCCTTGACATGCCCGGAGTCACTCAACAAGTGTGAGGCCAGCACCCCGAGGACTACTTCCAGCTCCAAATCCCTCGTCCTGAGAAGCATGGAGGGAGGGTGGGAGGAGTCTTGAGGGAGAAGAGACAGAGAAAAAGTGAAACTGTTGAGGAGGAGAGAGGGTGAGAGAGGCTGGAGGAAGAGGGGGGTGGGAGCCTGGAGTGAAGAGTGAGCAGACAGAGAGGGCGAGACGCGAGGGGGAGGGGAAAGGCACAGCGGGGCAGCAGGGGACAGGGCTACCTCCCATTTCTACAGGGTGGGCTGGGCGAGCCAGAGGTTCCCCACGGGTCTCCCAGGTCGGGGCTCTCACGCTAGCCCTGTCCCAGAGCCGAGCCAGAGGACAGGGAAGGGAGCTCCCAGAGTCTGTCCTAACTTGGTAACCCCAACATGCGGCCTCTCCCCATCCCAGGACTCCCAAAGGGATGGAAAACAGATGCCCCTTCACTGGACACAGCTGTGCCAAACCCTCTGGCCCTTCTCCCCCTCCCCCCCATCCCCACTCTCAGCTCTTCTCCTCCCAAGGCCAGAGGCTCCTCCCGCAGGCCTCTCCTCTCTCTCCCCAGCCCCAGGGGTTGGGCACCTTCCCGAACACTGCTGGTCCGGGTTTCAAATTCAAGGCAGAACTCCTTCCCTCTCTCCCCTCCACAGCCCCACTCCACGAGGATGCTAGGATTCTAGGCCTTTGACCCCCTGCCCCTGCCCTGCTGGGGACTGGGGACTGGGGTGATTCCCAAGTAATAGGCAGCCCCCCTTTCCTCTTGGCACAGCCCTGGCTTCAAATTTCCACCCCTTCTCCAACCATCGGGACGACTCACTTAAAAAGGCTGAGTCCATCGGCCTGGCCAGGCCCAGGGCCCCTTTGGCCTCCAGCCCCCTGAAAGAGGCAGAGAGGGAGGAACCTCCGTGTCAGGGGGCGGGGCCAAGGTTCCCTCCCAAACAGGGTCGGGGAGCCAGACATCCAGGACCTCCTAGGGGCTGGGTGATCCCGAGTTTTCGGGCCGCGGGGCCACAGGACCCAGAGTCAGGAGAGCGCCCGCTTCTGGGTTGCCCCAGGAATATATGGGGTTGGGGGCGGGGCTGGCTCAGCGCAAGGAGGGTTAACTCCACGCCGCCGCCCGCCCGCAGGGAAATCTGCAGCAGCCAAGCGTGGAGCAGTTTGAGGGGGAAATTCCCCCTCGACCCGGGCACCATGAGGTCTACTTCTGGGGCTCGCTCACCCTCAGCCACACCCTTGAACAGGAACATTTGGCGAGGACAGGATGGGGCTCTTACCGGGACCCACTGCGCCCTGGCATCAACCTTCTGCGGAGGGGCCGGCGCTTCCCCCCTTCCCCCGCCCCAGAGGGCAGAGGGGCGCCCCCTCCCTGCAGCCTGCTCTCCCTAACTTCCCTGCTCTGGAGGTGTCCCGGCAGGTGTGGGGGAGAGTGCCCCAGGGGGTGGGTGTGACGAGGCCTGTACTCACCCCCGACAACTCTGGCTGCTGGAAGCTGCCAAACCTCCCTGCGGCCCAGAGCTGGGCCCCCACACCCCGCCCAGAGCAGGAGCCCCACACGCACGCACCCAGGACCCCCACCCTGCCCGCCTCCCAGACATCCCCTCACCTTGGCAACCCCTCCGCTGTCTTCTCCCTCTCAGCAGGCACTGCCAGGCCCCATGGGGCTGGAGCTCTGTCCACGAGTTCGGGGCTGCCCGGCAGGCACCCCCTCCTCCTCCACCACCACCAGAGAGAGAACAAAACTCTCTCTCTCTCTCTCTCTCTCTCTCTCTCTCTCTCTCCCCCTCTCTCTGGCCTTCCTCTTCGGTGCAAGCAGTAGCTGCCCCGGCCCGCTGTTTCCGGCTTCTCAGTCTACCCAGGTCCCTCCCTGGAGCTCTGACGACACAGAGAAGAGAAAGTGGGCCGGAGGAGGAAGAGGAAGAAAGTGGGGTGAACGTGTGTGCCTCCCGGGCTGGGAGGGAGACTGCCGACAGGCCAGGGCTCCTGCCGGGCTGGAGGGGAGCCCACCCCCACCTACTCTGGCCCCCTCAAAAGTGATCAACTTTTCTGAGTCACCTACTCTCAAGCCGAGACGGGCGGCCCCAGACTGCCTGACTCTCGCGCTCAGACTGTGCCCAGGGCTGGGGTTAGGGGCCACGAGGCACCGGGCTTCCAGCACCTCTGGAAAAGGAAACCCCTCTGCACTCGGCGCTGTCTCCAGCGGAGGACCCTGAAAAGCAGCCGGGGCTCCCCTCCCTCCTGGGCCCGGCACGCCCTGGACGTCGCGTGACCGCTGCTGGGAGCTGGGGGGAGGGGATGCCTCCGCTCAGAATTCTGGAAGCCTCCAGGAGTCCGTGGGCAATTGCAGCCTGGCTTTGCCCGCTCTTTGCAGGGTAGCCCTCTTTAGCCCCTGGTGGGCCAGCCCAGGCGGAGCCGCTGTCTGCATTTTCCCCAGGGGGCAAGTTTAACTATGAATCTGCTGTGCAGGTTTGGCGAAGTTCCTATCTGTTTCTGGGGTAAACACGGAGACACACCCAGAAACAAACACAGATGCACAAGTTCCCCGTCCACATCACCGCGCGCGCGCGCACTCTGGCTCGCACACGTTTGCACGCCGTGCCCCTTGCAATCCCAACCGCGAGCGCGCGCGCCCACGAGCGCGCGCGCGCCCACACGGCCCGCTCAGCTTCCGCGTCAACACAGCCGGTGGATATTTTTGCAATTTTTGCTGGGGCAGAAGCTAGAGAAGACCAAGGGACCCGGGGAGGCCTTGCGAGTGGGGATGTGTGGAAAGAGTTGTGTCAAAGGCACAGGGCGGGGAGTAGGGGACGGAGTCGAGGGTGGGGTGGGGGTGGGTACAGGAGGCTTCTGCTCCCCTCTGCTTTACCAGGGCTGGGCCCAGGAGCCAAAGCTAGGCCTGTGCTGCCCCCTGGTGCCTACACTGGTGGCCAGTCCCTGACGCCTCTCTTCCCTCCTCTGTGAACCAGAGAGGCAGAGCGTGAGGGCACGTGGGGGTGGGGGCGGAGGGTGGCGACAGCGGGGCCGCAGAGGGCACAGGACGGCAGCTTAGGCGCTGGACTGTGGGCAAGGACCGCCTGGGTTCCGAGTCTGCCACTGGCCGTGACCGCACAGCCCTGAGAAATGTGCTCGGGTGATTCACTTCTGCCATCTGTAAAATTGAACCCCTAACAGTCTTCCCCCAAAAGCTTGTTAGAAACGTGATTCCTGTGAGGGGTTCAAGCATCCAACACCTATTCTAACAGAGCAGACCTCGGGTGCTGCTTTATGGTCCTGAATAGGCGTTGGAAGGGAGGGGGCAGCGCGGGGCTCTCCATCCTACCCGAGGGGATATGTTTGGGGGTGGCGTTACCTACTGCCGCACAGCACAGCAGAGTGTGAGTGTGCATTTATGTGCCCATTGCCCGGCAGTGAATGCAACAGGGAGAGCAGGGGGGTCTGTCCTTGGGCTTGTGTACCCAGCAGCGCTAGCATGTGTGTGCTCACCTCTGTGCACTTTGTAGGTGCCTCCCCCCCAGTCCCACACACTGTGCCTGCAGCTATCCCAGACGGTAGCTGAAGCTGGGCTTGGCCATGGGAGAGTCCAATTGGGATGGAGAAGGGGAAACAGCAGACACAGTCTCTCCCCTTGGATCTCTTAGGGAGTAGAAAGGTAAGGAGAAAGACTAACAGGAAAATCATATTTATTGTCTTCCTTTCTAACTGATTGCCCCAGTGGGAACACCGGTTGTCATGGAAAGAGTCAAGGATGTAGAGGCAAATCTGGCTTGGGTCTGGCTCCACCTATGATCTTTATAACCATGTGTCAACTCCCCAAGTGGGTACAATCGTTAGGCCAAATTCCGTAGCGGAGGTGCCTATGGGGAGGTGCCTGGGGTGCTTAATTTTAGGAGGTGCTCATCTTCAGGCTGTGCACTTGCAGAGTCTGCGGGACTTGCATGAACCGGAGAGTAAGCAGCTTCCTCGCCTGACCCGCCTCTAGGCCCTCCCGGTCCGCTGAGTGGCTATGAAGAGTGCATGAGAGAAAGCACAGGGGGAAAGAACTGTGTGGCCTCTGAACTGCAGGTCTCAACCCAGCAGTGAGCCCTGAAAGCAGTTTGATGAGTATCAGTCAGCTCAGGCTGCTACGATGGACACCTCATGCTGGGTGACTCTGACAACAGAAACGCTAGGGCAGGCATTTGGCCTGGCAGTTAAGACGCTCCCACCCCTTTTCATCACAGTACCGGGGTTCGATTCCTGGCTCCTGATTCCAGCTTTCTGGAAGGCAGCTGTGATGGCCCAAGTCACTGAGTTAACTGCCACTTGGGTAGGAGACCCGAACTGAATTCCCTATTCCCAGCTTCCGTTTGGCCCAACTCTAGCTGTTGTGGACATTTGGGTGAGTGAACCAGAGGATAGGGGCTCTCTCCCTCCCTCTCAAATAAACAAGAATTAAAAGCAAAGATCGAGGTGTTGGCAGGGTTGGTTCCTTCTGAGGGCTGTGTGGGCAGAATCTGTCCAGGCCCCTCTCCATGGCTGTCTCCACGTTCACGTGTTCTCCTGCACATGTCTGTCTCCAGAGTCCCCCCTTTTGTAAGGATAGCAGTCATATGGGATTGAGGCTCACATGCTTAACCATCACTTCTTAACAACAGCATAGATCAAAGGCATCATGCAAAGTAAGGGTAAGTAATGTTTAATAAATTTTTGTTTCAGTCATATATACAAGGGTACATCAAACAGTTCATGAAAAGGGAATTAAATGATAAGTTTTATTTTGGTGTAAAAATTTTTGAAATTCATGCATTGGGGGCTGGCATTTTGGTGCAGCAGGTACAGCTACCATTTGCTTCACCAGTATCCCATACCAGAGCACTGGTTTGGGTTCTGGCTGCTCTGCTTCTGATCCAGCTCCCTGCTAATGCACCTGGGAAAGCAGCGGAAGATGGCCCAAGTGCTTGGGGCACTGCCTCCCACGTGGGAGACCTGAATGGAATTCCTGGCTCCTGGCTTCTGCCTGGCCCAGCCCTCGCTGTTGCTGCCATCTGAAGTTGAATCCGCAGATGGAAGATCTGTTTCTTTCTCTGTCTCTTCTTCTCTGTCACTCTGTCTTTCAAATAAGTAAACATTAAATATTAAAAAAGAGAAATTCATGCATAGTTCTTTCATAATGGGATTTATTTAGGGAAAGAACAAGGAGAGCTTTATTTATTTATTTATTTATTTGACAGGCAGAGTAGACAGTGAGAGAGAGAGACAGAGAGAAAGGTCTTCCTTTGCCGTTGGTTCACCCTCCAATGGCCGCCGCGGCCGGCACGCTGTGACCGGTGCACCGCGCTAACCCGAAGGCAGGAGCCAGGTGCTTCTCCTGGTCTCCCACGCGGGTGCAGGGCCCAAGCACTTGGGCCATCCTCCACTGCACTCCCGGGCCACAGCAGAGAGCTGGCCTGGAAGAGGGGCAACCGGGACAGAATCCGGCGCCCTGACCAGGACTAGAACCCAGTGTGCTGGCGCCGCAGGTGGAGGATTAGCCTATTGAGCTTTTTAAACACCTTTTATATGCAGGTTTCAATATTTCTGCAACAAAATAAACTTATGTTTTAATTTCATTTTTCACAAACTTCTTAAAGTACCTTTGTATGTATCCGAATTCTCAGTAATGATGTAAAACTTACCCTCTGTACAGGTTATGGTTAAAAAAAAAAAAGCACTATGGGGCTGGTGTTGTGGTATAGTAGGTTAGGCATCCACCTACGGTACCAGCATCTCACATGGGTGCTGGTTCGAGTCCGGGATGCTCCTCTTCTGATTCAGCTCCCTGCTGATGGCCTGCAGAAGCAGTAGAAGATGGACCAAGTGCTTGGGCTGCTGCACCATGTGGGAAGACCCAGAGGAAGCTCCTGGTCCCTGGCTTTGGATCGACCCAGTGGCCGTTTGGAGAGTGAACCAGCAGATGGAAGACCTTTCTCTCTGTCTCTCCCTCTGTCTGTAACTCTCCCTATCAAGTAAATAAATATATTTTTTAAAAGTATTATTTGGATGTTGGTGGGCATCACGTATCACTCTGCATAGCCTTTTACTCATTGCAGGAGTGCACTTTCCTTCCCCATAACACAAGCTGCAGGAGGGCAGAAACTCCCATCACACTGTGCGTGCACACTGCTCTTCAACAGCAAAGGCACCATGCTTTCTTGCGTGTCAGTATAACAAGGGTTGCCTCTCTTTATTTTTAATTTTTATTTTTTAAAGATTTATTTTATTTATTTGAAAGACGTAGTTACAGAGAGAGGTAGAGACAGAGGGAGAGGTCTTCCATCTGCTGGTTCACTCCCCAGATGGCTGCAGTGTCCAGAGCTGCATCGATCTGAAGTCAGGAGCCAGGAGCTTCTTCCAGGTCTCCCACGTGGGTACAAGGGCCCAAGGACTTGGGCCATCTTCTACTGCTTTCCCAGGCCATAGCAGAGAGCTGGATGGGAAGAGGAGCAGCCAGATTAGAACTGGCACCCATGTAGGATGCTGGCGCTTCAGGCCAGGGCTTTAAGCCACTGCTCCACAGCGCCGGCCCCTTTTTTATTTTTTAAAAATATTTATTTATTAAAGGCAAAGTTAAAGAGAAGCCAGGGGAGAAAGATATCTTCCATCTGCTGGTTTACTCTCCAAATGGCCACAATAGCCAGGGCTGAGCCAGGCCACGGCCAGGAGCCAGGAGCTTCTTCTGGGTCTTCCATGTGGGTGCAGGGGCCCAAAGACTTGGGCCACCTCCTACTGCTTTCCCAGGCCATAGCAGAGAGCTGGATCAGAAGTGAAGCAGCCAGGCCTCAAACTGAATACCATATGGGATACCAGCACTGCAGGTGGTAGCTTTACCCACTATGCCACAGCGCTGGCCCCAGGGCTGCCTCTTACCAACTGCTTTCTCTGTCCTGGCCACTGGGCTGTGTGTTTTACACACTAGGTTGTGTGTGTGTATATATTTAAATTTTATTTGGAAGACAGAGTTATATATAGAGATCTTCCATCTGCTGGTTCATTCCCCAAATGGCTGCAATAGCCAGACAATAGTCAGAAGCCAGAAGCTCCTCTGGGTCTCCCATGTGGATGCAGGGACCCAAAGATCTGAGCCATCTTCCACTGCTTTCCCAGGCGCACTAGCAGGAGGTTGGATGGGAACTATATAGCCAGGACTCAAACCAGCCCATATGGGATGCCAGCCCTGCAGGCAGTGACTTTACCCACAATGCCACAGCACCAGCCCCAGGACTAGGCTTATTGATGGAGTGACTGCTGCTGCCAGCAAGACAGTTCTGGGTGCTGGTTAGTGATCTGGGATTTGTGGAGGATTGAAGGATGGGAGAAAGGGGTCACAGAAGTGTCGGAGCTGCCGACGACCCCCCCCCCCCCATCTCCCAGGCCTTCACAGTTCCTGCCAAACTGCAATGGTCGGCGCCGCGGCTCACTTGGCTAATCCTCCAACTGCAGCACCGGCACTCCGGGTTCTAGTCCCGGTTGGGACACCGGTTCTGTCCCGGTTGCTCCTCTTAGTGGAGGATGGCCCAGGTCCTTGGGCCCTGCACCCGCATGGGAGACCAGGAGAAGCACCTGGCTCCTGGCTTTGGATTGGCACAGGGCGCAAGCCGCAGTGCGTGGGCTACAGCATACTAATGGTAGCGGCCATTTGGGGGGTGAACCAACAGAAAAAGAAAGAGCTTTCTCTCTCTCTCTCTCTCTCTCTCTCACTGTCTAACTCTGCCTGTCAAAAAACAAACAAACAAACAAACAAACAAACTGCAATGCACCTTGATACCAACTCATCAGTTAGAGTAGAGGAACCAGAGACCATCTGTAGGAAGTTCCCTGAAGTTCCTGCTGCTCTGTCCCAAACACACACACACACACACACACATCTGCACCTGCTGACTCAGAGGAGATGGTGTTGTGCAGCTCCCGCCCCTGCTCAAGGCAGACTCCTCCACAGTGCCCATGGAGCCTCCCTTCCAACCCTCCTCAGGCACTGGGTCCCTTCCTTAGAGTCCCTCGACCGGCAATCCCCAGCCTCATGCTCGGGATCACTACAGCTCTATACCCCCAGTGTATAAGCCCGCTCGCTTCCTCTCAGCTGCGGAAAAGAAACATCAAACAAGCAGGAGCTGGTGGTGTTGCTGGGGACCACGGGGGCGCCATCTGGGCGATCGCTTGAGGAGAGAGACAGGAACAGCGTGCCTGCATTCTGTGGAAGGCCAAGGATGCAGGGAATGGTCCTCTGTGCCCTAGGTCGTGGGAAGGCTCACGCCACAGAGGCCTTGGACGCTGCGTTCCAGGAAATGGACAAGGATCTGTTTATGGCACAGGATGTTTCTCCTTTCCCTCCTTGGGAGAGAGCCTGCTGCATGCCGCCCCGAGGGCGAAATTGTGCTGATGCAGGCAGATAGACTCTCACTGACTCAGCGAGAGTGGTCGGGGTGTTATTTGCAGGAAATAGAAGCCGCAGGACAGGGCGGAGAGAGCTTCCTTCTCTGCTGGCGGAAGGGCTTCCCTCTGGCGCCCCAGCTTCTGAACGCTCACTTGTTCTCTTTGTGTTTATTCGTTGCACGCTGTCCCATCTTCACCCTGTGCAGATCTAGGCAAGCGGCGCCCGCTTACCTAGAACCTGGAGAGGAAGGCTCGCGGAGTTAGCAGAAGTGAAAATACATCGGAGCAGGCGGCAGCGGGAGCGCAGAGCGTCTGGAGCCAGAGCGTCTGGAGCCGCGACTGTGAGTCCTGCTTTCGCTTTAGCCAGAGTAGTCGTGGAGCAGGACATTAGTGCAGCAAAAATACAGTGTCGGAAGGTTTTGAAACAACTTCTGAAAGGTGAAGAGATTGGGTGTTAGAAAAGACTTCTCGGTAGTTGTAGAGTACAATCCATGGCTTCCAAAGCAGGGAGCTTTAGACCTCCAAGAGGGAGACAAAGTGGGGGAGACATTAAAAAGGGCCACAGGGAAGGGGTACAGTTGCCTCGAGCCTCCTTCGCTCTGTGGTCCGGTCTCAGGCTCGTCCCGACACCCATGCAGAGACGCTAAACCAACCTGCCCGGCTACTGCAAATGATGACCGGCCTCTGCCGCCGCCACCGCCTCACCAGCTGCCCAGTGCACCAGGCTCCCTCGTGGAGACCCCCGTACAAAAGGCAGAGAAAGACTGCAGCGTATGGATGCAGAGGCCAGGTCGGCCTTTCCAGTCACTGAGCGCCCAGATCCAAATAATCCTAGTCAATTCATAGAAACCGTTTCACTTTTGATTATAAGGTTCTCAAGGCAATACGGGCTAGCATTGCTCAAAATGGAGCCAAGGCTGCTGTTCCTCTGTCCTTAGTGGTGATGGTGTCTGGGACCTAGCTTGCTCCTGTTGATTGGATGACTTTAGCATGAGGTTGTTTAGACGGAGGGGATTATTCGATTTGGAAATCAGAATATTATGAACAGGCTCAGACGCGAGCTCCAGCTAATCAGAGGCAGAATGTTAGCATTACCTCTGCTGTGCTCGCCGCACAAGGCAGTTATTCGGATCTTGCCGCTCAGTGCACCGTGCCCGCCAGTGTGGATGACCTAATCCTACAGCGTGCTGGCCACGCTTGGACGGGAATCCCAGGGAAAGGAGACTTGCCTGGGAGTTTAACCAATTGCTTACAGGGACCTCATGAGCCTTTTACAGATTGCAGGGGTCGATTAATGAGACAGATCGACAGTCAGATTGGGCACCTGCCCAATCTGAAGGCAGTTAGTTCATGAGAATGCTAACACAGACTGCCAAACGGCGACGACACGCTCAAGAAGAAGCGGGACAATCGCTGAAATGATTGGTGCCTGTCGAGATGTGGGCAGTAGCACTCACCAGGCCCAAGCTTTGCTGCCGCTATGGCCCAACCCCAAAAGGCCTGCTTTAATTGCGGCAAGACAAGCCACTTCCGCAGACTGCCGACAGGCACCAAAAAAGATTCCTGGCATCCATAAAGCCACCCCCACTGCGGTCCAAAATGCCCCTGGTTTCGATGTCTTGGCCTTTTATAGCTGATCTTGTCAGCTTAGCGGCTGCTGTTACCCCTGTCTCCACCAGCACCGTACTCATGACCAAGCGATTCCGACTTCTCCATTCATAAATTATTTCATCTTCTTGTCACCAGGACGTTACAAGCACGGAAGAGGCTGGGTGAACCGGGTGACACAGAGCTGCAGCAGCTGAAAGATACAGTCATGTGGCTTGGAGATCAGATACATACTGTAGAAATAAAAAGTCCCAAATACGTTGTCATTAGGCCTTTTCCACCGTATGTCTCGGATGTTATTCACATCTCTTGACATCAGTCGCTGACAACAACAAATCTGATACCTTCAAAGTGCTCATCACGACGCTTCCACTACAGAACCGTGGCAAGATACAAAACGCCTTTTCCTTACGTGGATCAATACTCATTTTTCACTTACATGTGCTGCGTTTCTTGTCTTATTAATTATGGTTGTTCTTTTATGTGTTGTCTGCCAACGTGAGGGTTAACTACACAAAAGACACAAAAACCTCAACTCCAGCTACTTTACTCTGATCTAATAAGAAAACAAAAAGGGGGAGATGCTGGGGACCCCCGGATGCCATCTTGGCGATCTCTTGAGAAGAGAGACAGGAAGAGTGTGCCGGCATTCCTTGGAAGGCCAAGGATGCAGGGAACAGTCCTCTTGTGCCCTAGACCTGGGATGTTACATTGCAGGAAACGGAAAAGGATCTGTTTATCCCACAGGAGGTTCCTCCTTCCCCTCCTCGGGGGTGAGCCTGATCCATGCCACCCCGAGGGTGAAACTGTGCTGAAGGCAGAATTCTAGAGAGGCAGAGGCAGAGACAGGTCTTCCATCCACTGGTTCACTCCCCAGATGGCTGCAAGGGCCAGAGCTGGGCCGATCCGAAGCCAGGAACCAGGAGCTTCTTCCAGGTCTCCCATGCGGGTGCAGGGGCCCAAGGACTTGGGTCATCTTCTACTGCTTCCCCAGGCTATAGTAGAGGGCTGGATTGGAAGTGGAGCAGCCAGGACTTGAACCAGTGTCCATATAGGATGCAGCACTGCAGGCGGTGGCTTTACCCGCTGCGCCACAGCACTGGCCCCAGATGTAGTGGTATCTGCAGAGAATAAAAGCCACAGGGCATGGCGAAGAGAGGTTCCTTCTTCGCTCTCGGAAGGGCTTTCCTCTGGCCCCCCAGCTTCTCGCTCCCTTGTCCTCTTTGTTTATTCATTGTGCGCTGTCCCCTCTTCACCCTGGAGACACTGCTGTGCAGGGCACTGCACGTTGTGGCGCAGTGGGTTAAGCCGCTGCCTGCAGAGCCCACGTCCCATGTTAGAGCACCAGCTCAAGTCCCAGCTGCTCTGCTTCTGATCCAGCTCCCTGCCAATGCACCTGAGAAAGTAGCAGAGGATGGCTCAAGCGTTTGGGCCCCTGCACCCACATGGGAGACCCGACTAGATTTTCTGACTCCTGGCCCAGCCCCAGCCATTGTGGCCATTTGGGGAGTGAGTGGGCAAAGGGGACGAGCTCTTTCTCTTTCTGTCTCTCCCTCTATCTCTGTCACTGTGCCTTTCAAGTAAGTAAACACATTCTTTTAAAAGACTAGCAGGGGACGGCTCTGTGTTGCGGTAGGTTAAAGCCCTGGCCTGCAGTGCAAGCATCCCATATAGGCAACAATTCATGTCCCAGCTGCTTCATTTCTGATCCTGCTCCCTGCTAGTGTGCCTGAGAAAGCAGCAGAGGATGGCCCAAGTCCTTGGGCCCCTGCACCCACGAGGGAGACCCAGAAGCTCCTGGCTCCTGGCTTTGGATTAGCCCAGCCCTGGCTGTTGCAGCCATTTAGGGAGTGAACCAGCGGGTAGAAAACCTCTCTCTCTCTCTTTCTCTCTCTCTCTTTCTCTCTGTCTGTGTGTGTATGTGTGTCTTCCTTTCTCTGTAACTCTGTCATTCAAATAAATAAAATAAATCTTTAAAAAAACAAAAAGCCAAGCAGACAAAGCTACTCCTCCCTCCTAGTTGCCCAGCTAATTCAACAAACATTAGTTGAATGCCTGTCCCTAAGCACAGTGGAGGGATGGCGTCAGACTTGTTAACAAGGTAATCAGAGCTGCAGTCCCAGTGAGTGCAGGGTGCACACAAGAGTAGCCAAGGAGGGGGCCACACGGTGGCGCAGTGGGTTAAGCCGCTGCTTGTGACACTGGTGTCCCACATCTTGGGTGCCCCAGGCTGTTCCACTTCTCATCCAGCTCCCTAATAAAGTGCCTGCGAAGGCAGCAGGGATGGCCCAAGTCCTTGGGCCCCTGCCACCCATGAGGGAGACCCAAATGGAGTTCCAGACTCCTGGCTTCGACCCTGCCTAGCCCTGGCTGTTGTGAGCATTTGGAGAGTGGAATGAAGATACCTCTTTCTCTCTCTGTTACTCTGCCTTTCAAAAATAAATTAATAAGTAAACTCTGCTATGGCCTGGTAAAGCAGTAGAAGATGGCCCAAGTTCTTGGGGCCTTTTACCTGTGTGGGAGACCCGGAAGAAACTCCTGGCTCCTGGCTTCAGGTCATTGCAGCTCCAGTTGTTGTGGCCATCTGGGGCGTGATCCAGCAGATGGAAGACCGCTCGCTCTCTTTTTTTCTCTCTCTGCCTCTGCCTCTCTGTAACTGTACCTTTCAAATAAATAAATAAATACATCTTTTAAAAAAAATACTATGAGTTAGAACTGTTTGTGACATGCAGTAACCACAATATGTGATGATTTAAATTTTGAAAGTTAATTCCTCAGATGCACTAACTTCACTTCAAATGCTCAGTAACCACCTATGGCTAGTGGCTATCATAATTGCCCAGATATGGGACATTCCATCATCACAGAAAATTCTACTGGACAGTGCTGATAGCTCTCATTTAAAAATTTTTATTTTCATTTTGCTTGACAGGCAGAGACAGAGAAACAGACAAAGAGAAATCTTGCATCCTTTGATTACTCCCCAAATGCCCGCAACAGCCAGGGCTGGGCCAGAATGAAGCCAGAAGCCCAGAATTCAATCCAGAGCTCTCAAGTGGGTGGCAGGGAACCAATGCTTGGATCACCATCTGCTGCCTCGCAGGTTGCACATTAGCAGGAAGGTGGATCAGAAGCAGAGGAGCTGGGACTCAAACCAGGCACTGTGATGTAGGATGTGTGAATTCCAAATGGCATCATTTTTTAAAGATTTACTTATTTATTTGAGAGGCAGAGTTACAGCCAGAGAGAGGAAGAGAGGGAGGGAGGGAGAGAGAGAGAGAGAGAGAGAGAGAGAGAGAGAGAGAGAGAGAGAGAGAAAGGTCTTCCATCTGCTGGTTCACTCCTCAGATGGCCGCAATGGCCAGAACTGGGCAGATCCGAAGCCAGGAGCGTCTTTCAGGTCTCCCACGCGGGTGCAGGGGCCCAAGCACTTGGGCCATCTTCTGCTGCTTTCCCAGGTGCATTAGCAGAGAGCTGGATTGGAAGTGGAGAGCCTAGACTCAAATCAGAGCCCATATGGGATGCTGGTGCTGCAGGTGGAGGCTTAACCTACTTCGCCACAGCGCTGGCCCCTCCAAACGGCATGTGAATTGCTATCCCACTTGCCCCCAGTGACCCTCTTTTTACAGATGAAGAAGCTGTGGCACAGTTCACTTAGGTCACTTGTCCAAGGCCAAAGTGAGATTGAATCCAATTAGTCTGGCACCTGAAGCTATGTTACCCTCCGTCTTCATGCAAGGTGAAAGAGATTTTATCTGACCTTTAAGACAAGCACTGAGGATGCCAACATAGCTGCCAAGCCCTTTCCCCTCGCTAGCAAAGTCTGGATTTTGTACAGTGGCCCCTCCCATACTGAATCTTGTGGGTCCAGCCAATCACTGTGTTTCCATCCCTGTGCCTGCTGACCCAGTCCTGGTCAGTCCCAGTCAGCAGGACTCGGGGGGCTCCCAGGGAAGATTTTGTTGTTCTTCAGTGCAATCTCCACTTGTGAGGGCTGGAACAGCTGTAGCCGTGTTGCAGTTGGAGGACAGAGTGTCCATGTGAGCAGGTGGCAGGTCCTTGACGAAGCAGCCACTCCTGGACCTGCTCCAGGACTCCTCACTACTTCAGTGAGGTCTTCCGTTACTTGCTGCTAAATGCATCCCTAACTGAGCCTCGCACCGCCATAACGATGGTAGGATATGGAGAGCCCAGAGCAGGCTGCTCACCCATGCTCCCATCGCCAACCAGCATGTGCACTTAGGAAAGCAAGTGAACTCATTGAGGGAAGAAGGTCCTGGGGACAACCAGGTGTCAGGCACGCACAGAAGGGCAGCGGCAGTGTGAGCTGAGCATGGCCCCAGGCTTCGTGCAGGGAGGGGCGTGGGGAGCAGGGCGAGAGTAATTAGGAAGAGAAAGCACTGGGTTTAGTGGAGAAGGGTGGACGCCCATCAAGGCCTGCCAAGGACGGCAGGAAATGAGCAATGGTGGGGTCAGCTGATCTCAGCTCTGCATGGAGCCCTCAGGCTGTGCCGAGGATAACTGTGGCCAACAGACCTTCACCTCACAGAAGGACAAGTAGCAGCCCTGGTGGGTGGGCGAAGTCCAGCGTCTCTGCATGGGGCCGGCTGTGGTCAGGGCTGAGCCTCTGCAAGGAAGTTCCAGCCCTCTAATTACTGTCTTGCCCGCTCACTCTCTCTCCTGTGCAGCCAAGCTTCCTGGGAAAGTCGTGCACTGTCCATCCCTCCTTACCTCATTATACCACTAGCCAGCTTCCTCCCAGCCGCGCCAGTGGAGCTGCCATGGCCCGGCTCACATAGGCGCTCGGCTGTGCCAAGAACAATGGTAAGGCGCCACCCCCATGCTGGTGCACCCTGGCAGGACTCAATGTTGACATCAACTCTTGAGGAAGGTCAGCCTTACAGTCCCTCTGAGTCTTCCTCCTGCCTCTCAGTGCGCTCCCTCTTCATCTCCCATCATGATCTCACCCACACCGACAGCCCCGTGTCCTCAGCAGGGCAACTGGGCTGCTGATGAAAACCATGGCCTCCAGGGCTGGGCCACCTGGGGTCCAGTCCTGGCTGGCTCTGCAGTTGTGGCATGGTACACAATCTTCTACCAAGGTCTACCACAAGCCTCGGGGCCGGCATTGTGGCTTAGCAGGTGAAGCGGCCACATTCAACGCATTGCCGGTATCCCATGCAGGCGCCGGTTCATATCCTGTATGCTCCACTTTCCATCCAGCTCCCTGCTAATGCACCTGGGAAAAGCAGCAGAAGATGGCCTAAGTGCTTGGGCCCCTGCCACCCATGTGGGAGACCCAGATAAAGCTCCTGGCTTCCAGCTTCAGTCTGGCTGAACCCTGGCCATCGCATCCATCTGGGGGAGTGAACCATGATGGGAGATCTCTGTGTGTGTCTTTCCCCCTTTCTCTGTAACTTTTACTTTCAAGTATATATATATACATTAAAAAAAAAAGAACATTATCCTCAGGGACAACCACCATTCTGATTTTTTGAAGTTTATTTATTTATTTGAGAGGCAGGCAGACAGAGGAAGAGAGTTCCCACTCAAATGCCCACAGCGGCCCCTCCCTGGGCCAGGAAGCTGAGAGCTGGAACTCAACTCAGCAGGGAGCGGCAGGAACCCAACCACCAGAACCCCCACAGCATCCTCCCAGGTGCACATTAGCAGGGAGCTGGAGTCCAGAGCCAGAGGGAGGGGTGGAACCCAGGCACTCTCACGTGGGATGCTGGCTCTCAGCTGCTGGGTCAAATGTCTGCCTTGGTTCTGATTTTCTAGAATTCCTATAAATGTGCTAATCTGGGATATATTTTTATGTCTGGCTTCCTTTTTTTTTTAAAAAAAAAAAGACTTATTATTTTATTTATTTGAAAGGCAGAATTAAAGAGAGGGAGGGAGAGGGAGAGAGAGAAAGAGCGAAAGAGATCTCTATGTTCCATACACTAGTTCACTCTTTAAATGGCCATAAATCCATCCTGGGTTCCCACACGGGTAGTAGAGATCCAAGGACTTGGGCCATCTTCTACTGTCTTCCCAGGCACATCAGCAGGAATGCTGGATCAGAAGCGGAATTGCTGAAACTCAAACTGGCACTGATATGGGATGCCAGCATCAACCGACAATGGTTTAACCTGCTAAGCCAAAGTGCCAGTTTTTTCCTTTTAAAGATTTATTTATTTTATTTGAAAGTCACAGTTACATAGAGAGAGACAGAGAGGCATTTTCCATCCACTAGTGTACTCCTTAGATGGCCACAACGGCTGGAGCTGCACTGATCCGAAGCCAGGAGCTTCCTCCGGGTCTCCCACGCGGGTACAGGGATCCAAGGACTTGGGCCATCTTCTGCTGCTTTCCCAGGCCATAGCAGAGAGCTGGATTGGAAGAGGAGCAGCTGGGACTGAACTGGAGTCCATATGGGATGCCGGCACTGCAGGGCGGCTTTACCTGCTATGCCACAGCGCCGACCCCAATACTTTGCCAGTTTTTAGTCTGGCTTCTTTTATTTCACATATTTTAAGATTCACCAGTGTTGTTGCATGTCCCCAAAGTTTGTTAATTTTTATTGCTGAGTAGTATCTCACTGTAGAGATATATCACAGTTGGTTCATCCTTTATTTTTTAAAGTACTTATTTAATTATTTGAAAGTCAGAGTTATAGAGAGACAGAGAGAGACACACAGAGAGATCATCCATCTGCTGGCTCACTCCCCAGATAGCAATAATGGCCAGGGCTGGGCCAGGCCAAAGACAGGAGCCAGAAGCTTCATCTGGGTCTCCCATGTGGGCGGCAGGGGCCCAAACACTTGGGCCGTCTTCCACTACTTTTCCCAAGCCATTAGCAAGGAGCTGGATTGGAAGTAGAGCAGATGAGATATGAACTGGCGCCCATATGGGATGCCAGCATCACAGGCAGCAGCTTTACCTGCTACGCTACAACTCTGTCCTCCACCCCTTTCCTCCTCCCCTTCCTCCTCTTCTTCCCCCTCCCCCTCCTTCTCCTTAATTCATTTATTTACTTGAAAGGCAGAATTACAGAGACAGAATGAGAGACAGATAGAGCTCTTCCATTCACTGGTTTATTCCCCTAAATGGCTGTAACAGCCAGCGCTGGTCCAGGCCAAAGCCAGGAGCAAGGACTTCCATCAGGTCTCCCACATGGGTGGCAGAGGCCCAAGGACTGCTTTCCCATGTGCATTAGCAGAGAGGTGGATCGAAGTGAGGCAGCCGGGACTTGAACCAGCACCCACAGAGATGCCAGCATTGTGGGTAGCAGCCCGCTGAGCCACAACACTGGCCCTCCTGCTTTTAGTGATAGACGCCTGAGTGATAGCTAGTGTTTGGTTATTATGCAGAAGATTGCCATGAACATTCCGTGTTCAAGTCTGGATGTGAACATGGGCTTTCTTTTCTCTTGAATAAATAACTAGGAGTAGAACTGCTGGGTGGTAGGGTATGCTTGGTTTTAATAGCCATGTATTGTTTCAAATTGATAATGCATTTCATTCCCACCAACAAGGTGTTGTCCCCACTAACATTTGGCATTACCAGTTGCTTGAAGTTTAATTATTTGGGTTATTATGGAAAGGTAATGCATGTGGTTTTAATGTGCATTTTATTACTTTAATTTTTAAAAATTCATTTAAAAGGTAAATACAGAAAGACAGCCAGCCAGAGAGATCTTCCATCTGCTCGTTCACCCTTCAAATGCCTGCAGCAGCTCCCAGGTGAATGACAGAGACCTGAGTGCTTGGGCCGTCATATGCCGCCTCCCAGCAGGCACATTGTTAAGAAGCTGGTTTTGGAGCAGAGGTGGGATTAGAATCCTGTTATTCCAATGTGGGATGCAGATAATCCAAGCAGCATCTTTTTCTTTTTCTTTTGTTAGAGTTATTTATTTATTTGAAATTAATTAGAATTAGAGAGAAGGAGAGATAAAGAGAGAGATCTTCCATCCGCTGGTTCACTCCTCAAATGGCTGCAATGGCTGGAGCTGCGTAGATCTGAAGCCAGGGGCCAGGAGCTTCTTTTGGGTCTCCCACACGGATGCAGGGACCCAAGGACTTGGGCCATTTTCTACTGCTTTCCCAGGCCATATTAGAGAATTGATAGGATGTGGAGTAGCCGGGACTCGAACAGGCGCCCACATGGGATGCCGGCAGTGCAGGTGGCAGTTTTACCTGCTCAGTGACAGCACCTGCCCCTCCAAGCAGCATCTTAACTGCTGCATCAAACGCCACTAATTTAATTTTCCTGCTGGCTTCCGATGTTGTGCACTGGGGCAGGCATTGTGGAATGGTGGGTTAAGCCATCACTTGGGATGCCCGCATATCCTATATTGAATGCTAGTTCCAGACCAGGCTGCTCTGCTTCCAGCTCCCTGCTAAAGTGCCTGGGAAGCGATGGATGGTGGCTGAAGTGCTTGAGTTCTTGCCACCCACTTGGGAGACCTGGATGGAGTTCTTGGCTTCTGGGTTCGGCCTGGTCCAGCATGGCTGTTGTAGTCATTTTGGAAATGAACCAGTGGATGGAAGATTTTGTGTGTGTGTGCGCGCATGTGACTCTTCCTATCAAATAATCAAGTAAACCTTGGAGGGGGAAAAAAGCGTTTTGGGGCCGACGCCGCGGCTCACTAGGCTAATCCTCCGCCTTGCGGCGCCAGCACACCGGGTTCTAGTCCCGGTCGGGGCACCGGATTCTGTTCCAGTTGCCCCTCTTCCAGGCCAGCTCTCTGCTGTGGCCCGGGAGTGCAGTGGAGGATGGCCCAGGTACTTGGGCCCTGCACCCCATGGGAGACCAGGAGAAGTACCTGGCTCCTGCCATCGGATCAGCGCAGTGCGCCAGCCACAGTGCGCTGGCCGCGGCGGCCATTGGAGGGTGAACCAACGGTAAAGGAAGACCTTTCTCTCTGTCTCTCTCTCTCACTTTCCACTCTGCCTGTCAAAAAAATCAATAAATAAATAATAAAAAAAGCGTTTTGGAGCCAGCATTGGGTTAAGTTTGGAGCGCAGTGGGTTAAGTCATGGCCTGCAATGCCAGCATTCCACATGTACTGGTTCAAGTCCTGGACATGCAACTTTAGATCCAGCTCCCTGACAAAGCACCTGGGAAAGCCTCAGAGGATGGCCCAAGTCTTTGGTCCCCTGCACCCACATGGAAGATCTGGAAGAAGCTCCTGGCTCCTGGCTTTGGCCTGGGCCAGCCCAACATTGCAGCCATTTGGGAGTGAACCTGCGGGTGGAAGATCTCTCCTTCTCTGTAATTCTTTCAAATAAATAAATTAATTAAAAATTAAAAACAATAAAATTTCAAAAGTTTAATAAAAATATGTTTTGTAATTTTCATGTGTTTATTGCTCATTCATTGGGTTCTCTTTTTATTACTACATTACAGGAAATTTTTAAAGATTTATTTATTTATTTGAAAGTCAGAGAGAGAGAGGAGAGACAGAGAGAGAAGTCTTCCATTCGCTGTTCACTCCCCAAATGGCTGCAATGGCCAGGGCTGTACCAGGCCGAAGCCAGGAGCCAGGAGCTTCTTCAAGGTCACCCACATGGGTGGCAGGTGCCCAAGCACTTAAGTCATCTTCTGCTGTTTTTCCCAGGCCATTAGCAGGGAGCTGGATCGGAAATGGAGCAACTGGGACATGAACTGCAGCCATGTGGGATGCCGGCATGCCCCGCGGCGGCTTTACCCGCTACGCCACAACTCTGGCCCCCATTATAGGAATTTCTAATGTAGTCTGCATGTCTTCATCCTTTGTCAGATCAATGTTTTATTTACTTATTGGGTTTACTCATTTTCTTATTGATATCCTTTATGAGCAAAAGTTTTCGATGTTTCATTTATCATTTATCATTTATGGTTATTGCTTTGTATGGCTTAAGAAATATTTGCCTATCTTTTTGAAATTTTTTATTTATTTATTTGACAGGTAGAGTTACAGAGAGAGGGAGAGACAGAGAGGAATGTCTTCCATCCACTAGCTCACTCCCTAGATGACTACAACGGCTGGCGCCAAGCCAATCCAAAGCCAGGAGTCAGGAGCTTCTTCTGGGTCTCCCACGCCGGTGCAGGGGCCCAAGCACTTGGGCCATCTTCTACTGCTTTCCCAGGCCATTGCAGAGAGCTGGATCGGAAGAGCAGCAGCGCCCACATGGGATTCCAGTGCCACAGGCGGAGGTCCAGTCCACCATGTGTACCACAGCACCAGCTCCTTGCCTATCTTTTTTTTTTTTTTTTTGGACAGGCAGAGTGGACAGTGAGAGAGAGAGACAGGGAGAAAGGTCTTCCTTTGCCATTGGTTTACCCTCCAATGGCCGCGCTGATCCGATGGCAGGAGCCAGGTACTTATCCTGGTCTCCCATGGGGTGCAGGGCCCAAGTACTTGGGCCATCCTCCACTGCACTCCCGGGCCACAGCAGAGAGCTGGCCTGGAAGAGGGGCAACCGGGACAGAATCCGGCGCCCTGACTGGGACTAGAACCCGGTGTGCCGGCGCCGCAAGGCGGAGGATTAGCCTAGTGAGCCGCGGCGCTGGCCTCCTTGCCTATCTTAAAGTTGTGAAGATACTCTGTGTTTTCCACAACTAGAAAAAAGCAATCCAAAATTCGTGTGGCACCACAAAGGGTGCAAATAACCAAAGCAATCCCCAGCAAGAAGAACAAAGCTGCAGCAGCACAGCGCTGGCCTTCAGCGCGCACTACAAGGGCCAGTCACAGCAGATGAGAGGCTGCTCGGCTGCTCGCATCCCAGATCAGACCGCCTGGCTCAGGTCCTGGCTCCACTTCCAATTCCAGCTTTCTGCTAATGTGCACCCTGGGACGTGGCAGGTGACGGCTCCAGTGGCTGGGTCCCTTCCACTCATGTGGGAGACCTGGATTGAATTTCCGGGCTTCAACCACCTGGCCCAGCCCCAGCTGTTGTGGGCATTTGGAAAGTGAACCAGCAGATGGAAAATCTCTTTGTCTCTGTCTTTCTCCCACTACTTTTCAAATAAATTTTTAAAATAATTAAAATTTAAAAGTATGCTACAAAGCTTTAGTATCCAAAAGAGCAAGGCACCGGGGCAGGTGTTGTTGTACAGTGAATTCGACTGTCGCTTGAGATGCCAGCATCTCACAGGAGAGTGCTGGTTTGAGTCCTGGCTGCTCTGCTTACAATCTTGCTTTCTGCTAATGTATCCTGGGAGGAGTGAATGATGGCCCAAGGGCTCGGGCCCCTGCCATCTGCATGAGAGACCCAGACGGTGTTTCAGACTCCTGGCTTCGCCCTGGCCCAACTCCGGCTGTTGCAGCCATTTGGGAAATGAACTAGCATATGGAAGATTTCTCTCTCTCTCTCTCTCTCCCCCTCCCTCCCTCTCCACCCCCTGTCACTCTGCTTGTCAAATAAATAAATCCTAGAAAAGAAAAAAGAGCAGGGTACTGTCATAAAAAGACATACAGAGGGGACTAATGCCATAGCACAGTGGGTCAGTCACTGCCTGCAGTGCCAGCGTCACATATGGGAGCTGGTGCACACCCTGGTAATGCACCTGGGAAAGCAGCAGGGGATGGCCCAAGTGCTTGGGCCCCTGCACCCATGTGAGAGATAAAGAGGAAGCTCCTGGATCCTGGCTTTGGCCAGAGCTGGGCCACGCTGTTGTGGCCATCGGTGAGAGTGAACCAGCGGATAGAAAATCTCTCTCTTTCTCTGTTTCTCCTTTTTTTCTGTAACTCCAAATAAACAAATCTTAAAAAAAGACACACAGAGCAAGGGAACAGAATAGAGAATGCAGAAATAAACCCACATATATATAGTCCACTAATTTTCAATAAAGGCAGCAAGAACATATATTGGAAAAATGAAAGTCTCTTCAAAAAACGGTGCTGGGAAAACTAAGTATCCATGCAGAAGCAAGAAACTAGACCCCTTTCTCTCACCGTGTACAAAAACCAGCTCACAGCAGATCAAAGATTTTACTGTAGGACCTGAAACTGTGAAACTGCTGGGAGAAGCAGGACAAACACGTCAGGACTTTCGCCTTCCAGGGCTGGGAAGCCTGTTTTTCTACCGAGGACCATTTGTGTATGTTTTTAATTTTTTTTTACTTTATTTTAATTTTAATTTTGTTTAAGGTACACATGTTTCAGGTATTTCACATAGATTCAGGGACATAGTAATATTTTCCACATCATTCATGGGCCATAGAAAATTATCAGCTTAAAAATTAGCCTACTACAGATGTGTTGAATTTTGAGTACTGCCTATGGTTGCCTTGGCAGGGCCAGGCAGACGGTTCTGCAGGCCTTCCACAGCCTGTGGGCTGGACGCTCCCCACCCCTGGCTAGGCAAAGTTTTTTTGAATGTGACCTCAAAGGCACAGGAAACAAAACAAAAAATTGGTCAATGGGATTATACCAGCTAAAGAGGTTCTATCCAGCAAACACTCCACAGACTGGAGGAAAATATTTACAAACTCTTCCTCCAACAGGGATTAGTTTCCATAATACATAAAAAATTCAAACTCAAAAGCAAAAAAAAAATAATCTGATTAAAAATGAGTAAGTGGGGCAGGCATTTGGCCCAGTGGTTAAGACACCGATGACTCCTGTCAGAGCACATGGGTCCGATTCCTTGCTCCAGCTCTCGACTCCAGCTTGCTGGTAAGGCTGACCACTGGAGGCAGCAGCAATGGCTCAATGATTGGGTTCCCATGTGGGAGATCTGGATTAAGACCTGGCCATTGTGGACAGCTGGGGAGTAAGCCAGTATATAAGCTTGCACGCTCTCTCTCTCTCTCTCAAATAAAAAACACTCTTTTTTAAAAAATAAGCAAAAGGCCTAAATAAACACATCTCAAGAGGCTATAAAAACAGACAAGCAGTGTATGAAAAAATGCTGTCACCAGTCACCAGAGGAATACAAATCAAAACCACAGTGAGGCGTCCTCTCATCTCAGTAAGAAGGGCCACTGCCAAAAGAATAAAGAGGGCGGCCACTTGGCACGGCAGTTATGGTGCTGCTGGGAACACCTGCGCCCAGTGTTGGAGTGCCTGGGTTCCAGTGCTGGCTCCACTCCTGATCCCAGCTTCCTGTCAGTGTGCACCCTGGGAGGCAGCAGGTGATCTCTCAAGTACTGCCCCAGCCCTGGCTGTTGTTTGCCTCTGGGGAGTCAATCAGCAGATGGGTGATCTCGCTCCCTGCCCCTACCCACCCCCACCTTTCAAAGTAAATAAATAAGTAAATAATTTTTTTTTTTGACAGGCAGAGTGGACAGTGAGAGGGAGAGACAGAGAGAAAGGTCTTCCTTTACCGTTGGTTCACCCTCCAATGGCCGCCGCAGCCGGCGCGCTACACTGATCCGATGGCAGGAGCCAGGTGCTTATCCTGGTCTCCCATGGGGTGCAGGGCCCAAGCACCTGGGCCATCCTCCACTGCACTCCCGGGCCACAGCAAAGAGCTGGCCTGGAAGAGGGGCAACCGGGACAGAATCTGGCACCCTGACCGGGACTAGAACCCGGTGTGCCGGCGCTGCAAGGCGGAGGATTAGCCTAGTGAGCCGTGGCGCCGGCCTAAATAAGTAAATAATTTTAAGAAGATAAAAATAATAAAAGCTGATGAGGATGTGGAGAAAGGCGAAGTATCATACACTGTTGGTGAGAATATAAAGTAATGAGCAGCCATTAAGGAAACAGTATGGAGCTTCCCCAAAAAGCTAGAAATAGGGGCCAGTGCTGTGGTATAGTAGGTTAAGCCTCTGTCTACAGTGCTGGCATCCCATATGGGCGCCAGTTTGTGGCCCAGCTGCTCCACTTCTGATCCTCCCTGCTAATGTACCTGGGAAAGCAGCAGAAGATGGCCCAGTTGCTTAGGCTCCTGCACCCACATGGTTGACCCAGAAGAAGCTCCTGGCTTCAGCCTGGTTCATCCCTGGCTATTGAGGCCATTTAGAGAGTGAATCAACAGATGGAAGATCCCTCTCTCTCTCTCTCTCTCTGTATTTCTGCCTTTCAAATAGATAAATCTTGGGAAAAAAAGAGTTCAGCAAGTAAAAAAAAAAAAAAGACTGTGATTCCACAGGAATATAGACAAGGGCTATAAACAATAACCAAATAAATAGATGTATATTTCATTCATACAGTAGATTTAAAAACCCCAGAAATAGAATTATCATATGTTCTAGCAATTCCACTATTCTCTATCCAAAGGAATTGAAATCAGTATGTCAAGGAGCTATGCATGGGGCCAGCGCTATGGCGCAGCGGGTTAAAGCCCTGGCTTGAAGCGCCGGCATCCCATATGGGCGCAGGTTCAAGACCCAGATGTTCCACTTCCCATCCAGCTCTCTGCTGTGGCCTGGGAAAGCAATGGAAGATGGCCCAAGTGCTTGGGCCCCTGTACCCATGTGGGAGACCCAGATGAAGCTCCTGGCTCCTGGTTTCGGATTTGTGCAGCTCTGGCCATTACAGCCAACTGGGGAGTGAAGCAGCGGATGGAAGACCTCTCTCTCTCTCTCTCTCTCTCTCTCTCTGCCTCTCCTCTCTGTGTAACTCTGACTTTCAAATAAATAAATAAATCCTTTAAAAAAAGGAGCTATGCATTCACATAGTAATTTCATACACAATAGCCAGGATATGGAATCAACCCAGGCGTCTACTGACAGGTGCATAGATAAAGAGAATAAAATTCTGTCACTTGCAGCAACATGGTTGGGACTGGAGAACACGTTAAATGAAGTAAGTCAGCCACAGCAAAACAAATACCACCATATTCGCCCCTACTTGTGGAAGCTAAAAAGTTAGAGAATGGAATAGTGGTTACCAGAGCCTGACAGGAGACTTGGGATGGAAAGATGGAGAGAGGGTGGTTAGGTGCAGGGTGCAGCTGGAGGTGAGGATGACTTCTCATGTTCCATCGCCCAGTAGGAGAACTATGGATGACAACTGATTGAATATTTCAAAATTGCAAGTGTAGAGAATTCTGAATATTTCCAACACAAAGAAATGACATATGTCTAAAGTGATAGATATACTGATCACCCTTTATCTGATCATTATAAATTATATACATGTAGTGAAATGTCACGCTGTACCCCATAAATATGTACAACTACTGTATGCTAATTGCTAATTTTGAAATGCATTTTAAAATAGTTTATTTTTTATAGATTCTATATCAAGAATCCACTCTTTTTTTTAAAAGATTTATTTTATTTATTTGAAAGACAGAGTTACATAGAGAGGTAGAGACAGAGAGAGAGGTCTTCCATCCGATGGTTCACTCCCCAGATGGCTGCAACGGCTGGAGCTGTGCCAATCCAAAGCCAGGAGCCAGGAGTTTCTTCTGGGTCTCCCACGTGGGTGTAGGGGCCCAAGGACTTGGGACATCTTCTACTGCTTTCCCAGGGCACAGCAGAGAGCTGGATTGAAAGAGGAGCAACCAGGACTAGAACCGGCGCCCATATGGGATGCCAGTGCTTCAGGCCAGGGCTTTAACCTGTTGTGCTACAGTGCAGGTCCCTTAAAATATTTTAAAGGACATTACGTATTTTCACCTTAAAATGTCACGATTTTAGGGGCTAGAGTTGTGGTGCAGTGGGTTAAGCCACTTTTAGCTATGCCAGCATCCCACATGAACACCGGTTTGAGTCCCATCTGCTCCACTTCCAATCCAGCTCCTAGCTAATGCGCCTGGGAAAGCAGTGAAAGATGGCCCAAATCCTTGGGCCCCTGCCATCCACATGGGAGACCTGCATAGAGTTCCAGGCTTCTGACTTTGGCCTGGCTCAGCCCCAGCCATTGCAGCCATTTGGGGGAGTGAACCACTGGATAGAAGATACATACCTCTCTCTCTCTCTCTCCCTCTCTCTCTCTCTCTCGCTCTCTGTAACTCTGCCTTTCAAATAAAAAAATAAATATTTTTTAAAATTTCATAATTTTAGCTTTTAAGATTTACATCCATAATCCATCTTGAGTTAATTTTGTGTGTAGTGTGGGGTAGTGGTCAAGATTCAATCAACAACAGGTTGCATATATGACCTGGTCCCATAAGACTGTATTGCCCAGTGACATCACAGCTGTCTCAGTCGGCAGAAGCACCTAACAAGGTCACAGTATGAAGTCATCTAACCATGCATTTCTTAGAACATACCCCATCGTTAAGCGATGAATGACTGTATTTCTTCCATACGGACCCCAAGTTGTTCCAGCATCATTTGTTGAAAAGATCTTCTTTTCCCCATTGATTGCTTGGGCATTTCTATCAAAATCCAAAGCCCTTTGGAGTGACATAGCACATGAGTGCATCCGGAAGTCCCATCTCTCATCCCTCACAGAAATTTGGATTTAACAACCAAGAGACCAAACGCCTGTGTGAGAAGGCCAGAGTCCAGTGGAGAGGCTGCAGCGCCCCAAACCCAGAGCTGAGAAGAGCAAAATCGAGGAGGCCCTGCATCCCCGGGCCTCGGAGTGGGGGCTTTCTGATGGAGACCACCCACCTGCAGTAGGAGACTCCAGCAGCCTGGTCCAGGCCAGGTGCCAGTTCCCAGCAAAATCCCAGAGCAGTGGGGATGAGGGGCTAAAGGAAGGAGCTGGGCCCGGGAACAGCACGGCAGAGGGGCACAGGCAGGGGGAAGGGCCAAGGAATCGAAACAAGAAACTGAACAACTCTCTGATTTTGTCTGTCATATTGAAAGATTTGAGGGAAATCATAGTTGCATAGGAAATTAATTAAATGACAAAATAATTCCAAACAAAAGCATATAAAATTATCATTATAGAGTAATAAATGCATATTAGAATTTATTTATTTTTCTTCCACTCTGTATTTTTTTAAGATTTATTTATTTATTTGAAAGTCAGAGTTACACACAGAGAGAAGGAGAGACAGAGAGAGAGAGGTCTTCCATCCACTGGCTCACTCCCCAGTTGGCCGCAACGGCTGGAGCAGCACCGATCCAAAGCCAGGAGCCAGGAGCTTCTTCCAGGTCTCCCACACAGGTGCAGGGGCCCAAGGACTTGAGCCATCTTCTACTGCTTTCCCAGGCCATAGCAGAGAGCTGGATCGGAAGTGGAGCAGCCGGGACTCGAACTGGCACCCACATAGGATGCTGGTACTGCAGGTGGCGGTTTTACCCACTACACCACAGCATTGCCCCCCCACTCTGTATTTGAAAGGCAGAGAGAGAGAATCTTCCATCCACTGATTCACTCTCCAAAAGGCTGCAACAGTCAAGGGGCTGGCCTAGGCTGAAGCCAGGAGCTGGAAACTCCATCTGGGTTTTCCACAAGATCTTCCCATGCAAGTAGCAGAGACTCAAATACTCGAGTACTTTCTCAGGCCCATTAACAGGGACCTGGTTCAGAAGCGGATTAGCTGGAACTCAGACCAGAGCTCTGACATGGGATGCCAGTGTTGCAAGCGGCAGCTTAACTTGAAGTGCCACAACATTGGCTCAAGAATTTTTTGTTCAAGAATTTTTATTCTTTTTCTTTCTTTCTTTCTCTTTCTTTCTTTCTTTCTCTCTCTCTCTCTCTCTCTTTCTTTCTTTCTTTCATTCTTTCTTTCGACAGAGTTAGACAGTGAGAGAGAGAGAGACAGAGAGAAAGGTCTTCCTTTCCCTTGGTTCACCCCCCTAATGGCCGCTATGGCCAGCGCACTGCGGCGATCCGAAGCCAGGAGCCAGGAGCCAGGTGCTTCCTCCTGATCTCCCATGCGGGTGCAGGGCCCAAGGATCTGGGCCATCCTCCACTGCCTTCCCTGGGCCACACCAGAGAGCTGGACTGGAAGAGGAGCAACCGGGACAGAATCCGGGGTGCTGGGGCCACAGGTGGAGGATTAGCCAAGTGAGCCGTGGCACTGGCCAAGAATTTTTATTCTTAAAAAAAATTAAAAAATCAAATGGCCTTTGGGGACAGCATTGTGGCACAGCGAGCTAAGCTGCAGCCTGCAACGCCAGCATCCCATATCGGAGCGCTGGTTCAAGTCCCAGTTCCTCAGCTTCCAATCCAGTTCCCTGCTAATGTGGCTGGGAAGGCAGCGGAGGATGGCCCAAAGACCATCCCACATGGGAGACTCAGCTGGGGCTCCGGACCCCTGGCTTCAGCTGGTACCAGCTCCTGCCATTGAGGCCATCCGAGGCATGAACCAGCAGACAGAACATCTCTTTCTCTATCATTTGGCCTTTCAGATAAATAAATAAATAAATCTTTAAAAAAATCAAATGCATTTAAAACGTGAATCCACTCCTGGCTCTCTATTCTGTTCCATGAGTTTGTTTGTTGATCCTTATGCTGGAACCACACTGTCTTAACTATCATAGCTGAAATCAAGACGGCCAAGTCCTCTGTCATTGGCTGTTGCGGGTTTTTTATACATTTTTTTTTTTAGCAGTTGGCTTTTTTTTTTTTTAAAGCCCCAATGTGATTCTAATGAACAGCCGATGTTTGAGGACTTTGAGCGGATTCACAGGAGCCAAAGTTCCTGGGCCCAGCTTTCTCTGTCACTATCTCTAGGTCTCCATGATAAACCAATCAATATGGGAGGGTCCTTCACAGAGTTTGTGGAAAAACAGAATTAAAAAGAGAAGTTGATTTTGGCACAAAAAAATGGAAGCCATGCATAGTTTTTTTGCACTATTCATTTTTCATGAACTTTTTACAAACCCCTTATAGGCACAGGTTTCAAATGTTTTTGTGTGCCCAAATAAAAAATTTTTTTAAAGATTTATTTATTTATTTGAAAGGCAGAATTACAGAGAGGCAGAGGAAGAGGCAGAGAGAGAGAGAAAGTGAAGTCTTCTACCTGCTGATTCACTCCCCAGATGGCTGCAATGGCTGGAGTTGTGCCAATCTGAAGCCAGGAGCTTCTTCCAGGTCTCCCACATGGTGCAGGGACCCAAGCACTTGAGCCATCTTCCACTGCCTTCCCAGGCCATAGCAGAGAGAGAGCTATATTGGAAATGGAGCAGCCGGGACTCTAACTGGTGCCCCTATGGGATGCTGGCATGGCCAGTGGCAGCTTTACCTGCTACAGCACAGCGCCGGCCCCCAATAAATTCTTTTTAATTCTACTTTTCACAAACTTCCTGAAGTGTCCTCATACTTAATCCTGCCTCCGCAGCGTCTTGGAGTCCTCCTCCTCTCCAGCTCCATTCGTGACGCATTAGCGGCTTCATCACTTCCTCAACCAGCTCCACACTCCTTGTAGGAAAAGTCCGAGTTCTTGGTGTGGCTCAGACGCCTCACCTTAGCATGCCTGCAGACCGTCAGGTGTTCAAGTTCGTGCTGCCTACGTGCCTCTGCCTGCCTCCCAGTCTGCAACACCCTTCCCTCCATCACTCTTGTCAGCACCTTTCTGTGAACATGCAGTCTGGCGTCATCTGTCCCTCCCTGGCTTGACCCTCTTATCTGGGGAGGACTCGACCCAGGGTGCATGTCTTCAGCGCGGGCATTCAGGTGCCGTGCTGGAATGGTCAGTCACTTGGTGAGCAAGCCCACTCCCCTGCAAGCTGTTTGAAGGCCGAGGTGGTGTGCTTCCCTCTGCTGCCACACTGCAAGTGTGCCTGGGACCCATGGAGCATCTAATAAGTGTTCATTCAGTGAACGAAATCTGCATTGTCGCGGCGGGGGAATCCGTGATCTCTCTGGGTCTTTATTTCCTAGCCTACAAATAGGAAATAACTCCTAAGCCACAAAGTGGTTGTGGAACTTGAGTGAGTTAACCCATGCAAAGTCCATGGTGTGGGCCAAGTGCATGCATGGTAAGCACTCAATAAATGGTGGCGGTATTCCATCTCCCCACCTTCTCCCAGATCCTTCAACTACCCCTTCCTCCTTGCACTTCTCCAACTGACCACCAGGTGGTGGTAGCCTCTGGCCTGACATTCGGTTCCAGAGACGCCCTAATGAATGTCCCACCTCAGGCCCAGGCACAATCGAACAAAAAGAGGACTCTTTAATAATTTTATGAGAGATTAAAAAAAAAAAAGGAGATCTCCTCTTCCCATACCAATTTCCTTGCCCCGATCACCATTCTACCTATCTCATCATGAAGTTCAGAGAATTCCTCCTTGCTTTCCCATTGCTTTAGTTACAATGCTAAGCCAAGGATTTGTGGGAGGAAGAAACATCGAGAAACGGCAAGAAAAATGAGGTGGAGACAGACTGAACAATGAGTGCCACAGGAGAAATGCAGGGGAGAAGCCACCTGCAGCTATATCCAGCCAGGGCAGGAACCCCTAACCCTAACCCACATGCCACTCCTCCAACGGATGGGTAAGGCACCTGTGAAGACTTTGTATGCCATATCAGCACTGGTTTAGGTTCTGAACTCCAGCTTCCTGCTAAGGCAGACCCTGGGGGGCAGTGGTGACGGCTCAAGTGACTGGGTCCCTGCCATTCACGTGGGAGACTGGGGTTGAGTTCCTTGCTCCCAGCTTCAAGTGGGCACTTGAGGAGTGAACCAGCAGATGGGAACTCATTCTCTCTCCCCACCCCTCTCTCTCTCTGCCTCTCAAATAATTTTTTAAGACTTTTTTTTTTTATTTGAAAGGCAGAGTTAGAGAGGTAGAGACAGAGACAGAGGTCTTCCATCTGCTGGTTCACTCCCCAAATGGCTGCAATGGCTGGAGCTGAGCCAATTTGAAGCCAGGAGCCAGGAGTTTCTTCAGGGTCTCCCACGTGGTGCAGAGGCTCAAGGACCTGGACCATCTTCTACTGCTTTCCCAAGCTATTAGCAGAGAGCTGGATCAGAAATGGAGCAGCCGGGACTCAAACTGGTGGCCATTGGGGATGCCGGCACTGCAGACCAAGGCTTTTACCTGTTGCACCACAGTGCCGGCCCCTCAAATACATACTTTTTTTTAAAGATTTATTTATTTATTTGCGAGGTAGAGTTACAGACACAGAGAGGGAGAGACACAGAGAGTTCTTCCATCTGCTGGTTCACTCCCCAAATGGCTGCAATGGCTGAAGCTGAGCTGATCTGAAGCCAGGAGCCAAGAGCTTCTTCTGGGTCTCCCATGTGCATACAGGGGTTCAAGCACTTGGGCCATCTTCTACTTCTTTCCCAGGACATAGCAGAGAGCTGGATTGGAAGAAGAGCAGCTTGGACTAGAACTGGTGCCCATATGGGATGCCAGCACCATGGGCAGAGGCTTAGCCCACTACCCCACGGCGCCAACCCCATCAAATAATTTTTAAAATTAAAAAAAAAAAAAAAGAGCTGGGTGGATACAAAGTAAAGACATGGTCCTTGCCCTCCCTCAAGGCGTTTATGATCTAGTAGTGAACTCTGAACCACAAAATTAAGTGTTAGCCACCGCTGCCGAGCCTGTGCTGAGTACACGTTTGGAAGAGGGGAGCTGGACAAATGGGAATAACAGGCGCTGGGGGGTCTAATTACAGGCTGTCTCATCTCACAGGACACGCTGAGCCCGTCACACACTGGAAATGAGTGCTCAGCAACCCTGACCACTAAGCAAGGAGATTCCAAGCAGGCAATAGAGAGCGTGAGCTGCGTGCGTGCAGACGGTGCGGAAGCCTGACAAAAAAAAGCAAGTTCAGGGCCAATTCACGTTATTTGAGCTCATTTGTGATGTTTGAGGATATCCACTTGTAGTTGTTTATCAGTATGAAACTAAACAGGGGCCAGCAGTGTGGTGTAGCTGGTAAAGATGCCACCTGCAGCGCCGGCATCCCCTATGGGCACCAGTTCGAGTCCTGGCTGCTCCACTTCCAATCCAGCTCCCTGCTATGGCCTGGGAAAGCAGTGGAAGATGGCTCAAGTCCTTGGGCCCCTGCACCCATGTGGGAGACCTGGAAAGAAGCTCCTGACTCCTAGCTTCAGATCCACTGTTGTGGCCACCTGGAGAGTGAACCAGTGGATGGAGGACCCTCCCCCGCCCTGCCTCTCTGTAACTCTGCCTTTCAACTAAATAAATAAATCTCAAAAAAAAAAAAAAAAAAAAAACACCAAAACTAAACAAACTCCTGGAGGGAGACCCTGAAGTCTGTTAGTAACAGTTACCCTGAGGGTGGGGCTGAAGGGCGGGTGTGCGCACCGCGGGGAATCGAATTTATTTTTCACCTTGCACCAAACTCTGAGTGTTTCAACCGCCAATTATTATCATTTTTTTGCAATGCAAAGTTAATCAAAATAAACACAGGTATCTTCCCCTCCGAAGCCGCCTGAAGTCTGCCTCCACTTGATTTCCCTTGGGCCACAACCTCGGGAGGAGTCCTGGCAGGAACCTAACAGGCATGGGTTGAAAGCATTTCAGCCCCTGCCCTGTGCCGGTCACTGTGCAGGGCCGCGAGGGGCGGGGCGGATGAAAGGGGGAACGCGTCCCCACCCCTGCTGGGAGAAACTCTCTGGCAGTGGAAGTGGAGGAAATCTGAGACACGCTTCAAAGGGGGAAAAAAAACGCCAACCCAAGGAAAGGCTGGCAAGATGGGACATAGGAAAGAAAGGCCCCGTGGAGCTTGGCAAACAGTCCGAGGTTTCCAGCCTGCGAGCCTTAAGGGCAGGTGGCCGTGGCCGGGAAAAGTCCTGGTGGTCAGGCGCGGCTCCCCCTCCAGCCGGGCACCGACCGGAGCGGGCTCTCCGGGCCCTGCCCGCACGGAACCCAAAAGGCAGAAGAAGGGCAGCGCCCCGCCCTCATCGCCAAATTCTATTTCTGGCATTCGCTGCCGTCTGCCCCGCACCCTGAACGCGGGCTGCCAGACACCCAAAGTCAGGCACCAAGGGTACAGCCTGAACACGCCGCCCAGGAGGGGGCGGTGGCCAGCAGCTCGGTCGCCGGCCCCCGGGAACCGCCCGGAGCCTTCGGGGCTCTGAGGGCCTTCCCCCCCACCCCACCTCCGGCCAGAGCCTGGGACAAAGGTCCCGCGCGCAGCCGACGCCGCTGGGAACCCAGGGCCGGCCGCCCTCGGCTTATTCCAAATCCCCGACCTGGTGGGAAGCCAGTCAGGCAGAAGGCATAAAAACAAAAAAAAGATAAATAAATGCAATAAATAAGCGAGCCCCGACCTCTCGGGGGTGGCCCTTCCTCGACCCCACCCGCTGACTCACACCTCCCTCCAGACCCGGACCCGCCCCTCCCGCGCCCAGTGCCAGGCGAGCAGGGCGGGGCGCGCGCTAAGGTGGGCTCCATCCCCCGAGCCCCAGGCGGCGGACAAGCTCCGGCGTGTCCCCGCGGGTGTCCCTGTTTACTCCGAGCCCGCGAGCGAGGAGGGGGCGGGCCCTCGCGGCCCCTCCCCCAACCCGGCCCCCGGCGCCGCGGGCCCCAATCCCGGTCCCCGTCTTTCAGAGTCTCCAAATCAAAGCTCGGCCTCTCTCCCCGTACCTTCCCCGCGGACTGGCCGCCCCTGCCCCCACCCCGGGCTTTGGGGAGGCGTCGGGGTTCCCCAAGGAAACTGGGCCTCGGCCCAGACCACCGGGGCCTGGACCCCCCAGAGCGGCCCGCAATCCTAGGCTCTGACACTGAGTTTCAAAGAGAAGCCGCTGCGTTCTCCTCGCCCACCGCCCGCTCCCAACCGCGGCCCCCCGCAGCTCTCCGCAGCGCGGGTCGCAGGGAGGCCCGCTCAGGGGAGAGCGAGCGCCAGGCCCCAAGTCGGGCAGCGGGCCCCCGGGACCCCCATTCGCGGACCGCTTCCCAGAAGTCCAAATCCCGTCGCTGCTCCGACTCCCCCTCCCCAGGGCAGCGCGCCAAACCGGCGCATGCGCACTCCAGGGACTGCCGCGTAGCTCTCCCCCCCCCCCGTTTTTCTTTCCCCGCCCCTTCCCTCCCTCCCTCCTCGGCCCGTCCCCTCCCTCTCCCCCTCAACCCCCCCCCCCCCGCAGCACTTCAGTCCGGGGAACAGTGGTGCGAGCTCCAGGCCCGTGCACTGAGGAGGCGGAAACGAGGGGAGCCCCCAGAGCTCCATCAGGCCCCTCCAAAGGCTCCCCGACCCGGTCCACGCCCCCCACCCCCACCCCGCCTCCTCCCAATTGTGCATTTTTGCAGCCGGAGGCGGCTCCGAGATGGGGCTGTGAGCTTCGCCTGGGGAGGGGTAGAGAGGAGCGAGGAGTAAAACGGGGGGCAGAGGGTTTGGATTTGGGGGCAGGGGGCGCACCCGCGTCAGCAGGCCCTCCCCCAGAGGGCTCGGAACTATCCCTCTTCACCCACGCCCCTGGTACGCTTTGCCGGAGGAAAGAATAAGAATAGAGGAGGAGGAGGGGGGAAGAAAAAGGGGGACCCCCCAGTTGGGGGGGGCACGAGGGTGAGAAGGAGCAGGACCGGAGGGAGGGGCTGCTGCTTGCATCAGCCCACACCATGCTGACCCCGCCGCCGCTGCTGCTGCTGCCCCTGCTCTCAGCTCTGGTCGCGGCTGCTCTCGACGGTGAGTGAGATTCCGTGGCCCCCCTTGGACCCCCGGGAGCACCTTCTCTCCAGCCCCCACTCCTGCGAGCGGGTGGGGAAGGGAGGCGCGGGAGGGGGTGCCTTTTGTTATCCCGGTCCAGCTGACACAGCAGCGGCCCGACTGGGGGCGGGGATGGGGTCCGATTTGGGGGATGGGGGCCCTGGGCAGATGATGCTTTCAGGACCCCCCAGCTCAGACAAAGAGTGAAGGCCTGGATGGGGAGAAGAGGGCGCCCCGGTTTTTATGATTCTAGGATCGGAGAGGCCTTCTTTCCCTCTCTCTCTGGTCGGGGAGGGCCTGTGCCTCCCCCACATCCTGCACCCCCATCTGAATTGTGAAGGAATCCGGATTTGCAATGACCGCCTGCAAAGGGGGTGCAGGGCAGGGTGGGGGCACCTTTTGCGGTGGCCTCTGAAGCTGGGCAGAGGGCAGGCAGGCCCAGGAAGGCTGTGGATGGGGAGAGGGCAGGCCCCCTGCTTGGGTGTGGGTTGGCCTGGGAGCCCAAGCCTGGAGGCCTGGGGTCCAGGCCCCATCCAGGACTGCTTGTCTGGCTTCTAAAGGGGGCACTTCCCCCTCCCAGGGCCTCTGTCAGTATCCTGGGTAGGGCTGTGTTGGGGGGCGGAGAGGGGGCGCTGGTGATGCTCTGTGACTTTAAATTTCCCTTCTTAATTCCTGGGAGCTTCAAGATGAAAAAAAAAAAAAAAAACACGTCAGATGTCATCACTGGGGAAGGGGACTGGGGAGCGGCCAGGGTCTGAGGCCAAGGGGAAGCGCGTCCCCCCTGGCTTCTGGCTGCATCCCAGCTGGGACTGCAAGGGGAGCTGGAGGTTGGATGGGGCTCAGGGCCGTGCCCCCGCCCCCCAGTTCTCTCATTCAGTAAATGTGTGCACCCCTGCCATCCCACTCACACACTTTATATACTGCGCAGTTACTGGAACTAGACCTGGGTCCTTTTGAGGAAATGGGGTGCCCCTCTCTCCCTTTTCTCTGTCAGCTGTTTTTTTCCTTTCCTTGTGAGTCACTGGTTCAAGTCTTGCCCAAGCTTTAAGCTGGGGTCATGCGGTTGGGCTGGGCTGGGTCCCCGGTTTGAGAATGGGTGGGATGTTTGGCTGTCCATCCGGGGACAGGATGGCCTGATCCCATCGCACACCCCCTCCCCTGCCTTCTGAATCTTGCCAGGCTGGGATTGGGAAAGTTTTTCTCTGAAATCAGATTATCACCCCCCTCCTCCCCCTCCCTGACTTGCTTCCATTGAGGGAGGAGGGTTGGAAGGTTAGGACGCAGCTGTGCCCGGAAAAGTGTATTCAGTGGCCCTCAATCGTGCTGTCTTGGGGGCTGTGTGTCCACCCCCACCCCCTCCCCCAGCACACATATCCATTATCTGCCCAGGAGGAGAAAGGGGGCTCTGCCTCAGCCCGGCCCTCACATCCAGCCCCGGCCCAGCACTCTCTCGAGCTCTCAGCCCTGTGAGGTGAGAGGGGAAACTGAGGCAGAGAGGTTTGGGCACGGTGGCTTCTGGGAGGAATGGAAAAAAAATGTTAGAGGCCCATCAGGAGCCCCCTAAAGGAAGGTGGACCCTTTAGGCAAAAGCCAGCGTGTCTCTGCAGATGGCAGAACCCAGTCCCTCGGGTTCCACTGGTTCTGCTTGTTGGTGCTAACCACGAGATGGACACTGGACATGTTCTCCTGAACCATCTCTCTCCCTTTTCTTAATGTCTCCCCCTTCCTCGTCTGCTTCCCCAGTTCAGACCAAACTGTGCAAGTCCCAGGGAGAGGACCCCTCCCCAAACACACACCAGCTCTGGCCATGGGCAGCCTGGGAGAGCCCGTAATCCCTCCCCCTTACCGCCTTGCCTGGGGCCCAGACACTGAACTGTCTTATTCGCTTTCCAGAGAAGGAACCCTCCAGGCCCAGCTGGACTGACCTAATGTCTGGCCTGCCTTCCTCTTGCTGTCCAGGCTGCGGGAGCAGTCCCAGGGCCTTCTCTGTCTCTGCCTTCTCTTCATCCTGGGTCCCCCTGTCTCGGCCGAGCACTGTCACTCCCCATGAGTAGACAAAACTGCTAGTGCTTGCTCCTGGGGAGGAGGAGGAAGATGGGAGGAGAGGTTGTGCGGGCCTTGCCTTGCTGGAGGGGTTTTGTGGAGGGGGAGCACTCCCAGGCAGAACCAGCTGGTGGAAGAAGGCTGACTCCCACCTCTCTCCCTACCTCCTGGAGCTGGGGTAGTGCCTGGCCAGGATGCGTGGACAGCTGAAGTGCATTAGGAGGCTGGGGTCTCAGCCTCCAGGTTCCCTGAGAGAAGGTTCCAAACTCTGTTCCCTTGGTCAGACCTCCCCTTAGCCTCATCTCTTAAGACAAAGATGCTGCAGAATTCATTTGGGGATGGGGGTCTTTCGATGTTTGGGGCTGTTTCACAAAACTTCCCCCTCCACACTCTTGTTTCTTTTCCCTCTCTTTCCATCTTTTCCATATATATATATATATATATATATATTTAATACCCTCAATCACTTCCCCCATCACTGGGCTCCCCAGCATGACATCTGCAGCACTGGCCAGGTCAAGTCCCGGCTGACTCTTCCCAATGCCTTCCTTGCCTTTGGGAAGCCCTTCTGTGCTCAAGTGCCACTCTCCCCCTGCTGTGGGTCACACCCCCAGTGCTCTGCTCCCAGGGTCCTCTGCACCCCTGTGGGCCCACCCCACCCCTCAGGTTCTCGGGCTCTGGAAAGGGGCTCCCTGACCTCCAGGAAATTGGGTGCAGTCGAGTGGGACTGCACAGGGGGGGCCAGACTCAGTTCTGCGGCGCGTTCTGGCAACTTGGTCCCACCCCCCCCCCACCCCCCCACCCCCGTGTTCTGTCCCAGATTTCAGCCTGGTTAGCAGGATCTGGCATTGTTTGGAGAAGGAAGCAGTTGGCTCTAGAGTGTTTCCGGTGCAGTGGCCTCAGGCACCAGTGTAAAACCTCTCTGAGAAAGAGGTGAGGGGCACAGGAAGAGAGAGCTGTCCTTTCCCTCTAGGCTCAGAGAGTGAGCCAGTCTCCCAGGCCTTCCCTCTGCCCACCCTCCAGGCTCTGTGGGAGGAAGCAGCCCCTCTCCTGGGTGTGTCCTGAGTTAGGCACTGTCAGCACCAGGGTCGATGCTGCCCCCACCCCACTCTGAATCTCTGGGTTTGTCCCAGGACCCCTGTGTCACCGTCCTGGCAAGCTCTGGACTAAGCGCCCTCTGTCTTTTTGGCCAGTCTGTCCGTCCTCGACGTGGGCTACCCTGGCCTTCAGACCTCTCCCGTCTGCCACTCTCAGGGCCCACCACTTGTGCTGTTCTCCACCCTCTGTGTCTCTTTCATGCCATATTTTTCCCAGCTGGTTGCCATTCCCTTTCGTCCAGGACTCTTGAGATCCCCAAAGCTACCTGGACTGGCGTCTCTGCCTCTCGCCCCAGCCAGAGCCAGAGCTCCCAGCTGGGCAGTGAAAGTCTCCCTCCACTTTCCTCCAAGTTCCTCTCTGTCTGCTTCCCCCTCTGCTGATTTTGGGACTGGGTTTTGGAGAGAATGTTTCTGGAAGAAAGGAACTTGATATCCTTTGTGGGTTGAGTAAGCGAGAGAGGGGTATTTCAGTATGGAGGGAGGTTAGACTCCTGGCAGAACTTCCTCCAGCCCAGGAGCTGAAAACTAGCGTGTCATCAAGAGCTTGGTGCTTTTACTTCTGGTGGCAAAGGCCATGGAGAGGGTGGGGGCGCTTGGCCGGAGTGGGAAGTGGGGGGAGTTAGGGGGGTGCACAGGGTTGGTGGGAGGGGCTTCCAAAGACCTGGTGAGAGATATGTTGACCTCTGGAGGCTTCTCAGGAGTCTGGATTGTATTTGTGGGGAAAGGGAAAGATGGCTGGGAGGTCACAGGTCAGGCTAATGTCCTGCTGAGTCAACATTGACTCAGGATGGAAGGGGGGACCCTTCCCCTCCCCTGAAGGTCTGAGCCACCCCATCTGTCCATCTGTCCAGGCCGCAAAGCAGAGGCCCAGACTCAGGAATGACAAAAATGTGTCTGAGCCTCACTGGGCTGAGGAAAGGAGCCATGGGCGGGCGTAACACCCAAAATACATAAAATCCTGCGCAAAGCTCGGGGCTTGGGTCCCGGAGGCCCTGGCCGCCCCACCTCTGCGAGTTGGATGCAGCAGATTCCTGCGAGCTCTGCCCCCCGCCCCTGGGCACCCCTGCTCCCTGATCCCTTAGACAGTTGGGGTGGGAGGGAGGAGCTGTCTCTCCCTCTGCTCTGTCTGCTCTGGAAACAGCCCTCAGGCTCCCTCCTGTCTCCAAGCCTCCTGCTCCTTTAGGAAGTGCCCGGAGGTCCCCCCTCCGCCCCGCCTCCCCTTTCCCTCCCCATCCCCCAGGGGTGTCCAGTGGGCCTGGGCTTCTATGTCCCCATGTCTTCTCTGGCCAGGCCGTCTTGCCCCTAAAGTCCTCAAATGGGAGCCAGGATGACAGCCAAGGCTCCTGCAGGGCGGTGGGGCCTGTGTTGTGTCTGGACGCACACCCAGCCCTACACCTCCTGCCCTGGCTCCAGCTTGGTGGCCCCAGGGGGCCATGGCTGGGCAGGGCGCCTGGGCTGGGGGTGGGGGGAGGTAGGGTGTTGGCCAAGTTAGCATGGCGGTCACATTCGTGTCCAGCAAAGCTGAGAACAGACGGCCCCTGTGTCCTGGTGTCCTTCCTGCCACCTCACTCGCTCTCCACCCGCTCCAGTCCTCTCTGTCTTCTCCCCATGCCGCTCCCTCTCCTGTCCCCCTCCATCTCCTGCAGTCCTCAATGGGGCCCTGAAGTCCACTCCCTGAAGTCTGCTCCCTCACTCCCGGTACCAGGGACCCAAAGAGTTCACCGGGCCCGTTTCCCTTCCTAATCTGACTGCATCCTCATGGCCAGTGGGTGACTGCCAGCTCTGTGCCTCAGTTTCCCTTTCTGTAAGGTGGGGGTTGCGACAGGGCCTGGAGGAAGATCTAAAGGAGTAGATATGGACGGACGGAGGGTTTCAGATCTACAGCAGGCACGTAGTGACCACAGGAAAGAGGGGAGCCTTAGCAAGCCCCTGTTCTCCCGAGGGAGGGGTGCCAGCGGAGCCGAGGTGGCCGAGGACCTCAGGGCAGTGCTGTTCTGTCCTGCAGACAGCAGGCCACAGAGGCGGGGTTCTGGGGGCCGGATTCCAGTGCAGAAGGCCCGGCTGAGGGGAGCCGGCTTGGCGTGGGCGCTAAGCAGATTATAAGTTTCCCGGCTCCTTCCCAGTCCACAGTGAGGCTCCCTTGGCTGGTGTAGACAGCCCTGAAGTAGATTATTTGCTTCTTTCCTCCCCTCTCCCCCTGAAGGAAATCAAAGACAGGCCTCAGCCTTGGCCCTGAGGTTCCTAGGGCTTTCTCCCCCGTCTGTGACAAGAAGCAGCTCTTTCCCCTGTCCCCCCACACCCCGAGGGCTGTCCTGGCCCTTGGGAGATTTGCATGGGCCTCCCCTTCTGCCGCCCCAGGCTGGGAGATGGGGGGGTGCCTGGGCCCTCCTCTTCCTTTCGCCGGCCCCCTCCCCCACTCCCCTCCCTAAGCAAGAGCACATCTGGTTTGTGAATCTCTCTCATTCCAGCTTTCGGAGTCTGCCAGCTGCTGTTTCCTCCGTCGAGTTCAGGCCAAAATTGGGGGTGGGGGACAGCGGGGGGACTCAGCGAGGGCCAAAGGGGGGGGGGATCGTAGCTGAGAGGGGGAATGGAGGGGAGGTTAGAGTGACCAAGCGGTAACCTCAGGCCCTGGCTGTGACTTCTGCCTCCCCTCCACCCTCCCACCCCCCACCCCCCACCCCCAGGGCCCCACCAGGAGCAGTGGGGATGGGGAACCAATCCCAGGCCGGGGGAGGGAAGAAGTGCAGTGGGTCTGGGGGTGTCATGGGGGCCCATTTCTGGGCTCCAAACACCCCATCTGCCTGTGAGTCCCAGTACAGCCCCCTCTCCGCTAGCCGGCTGGCCAGGGGAAGTGGATGGTTCCCCCGCATGCTAACTAGGCTGGCGGCTGAGTTTCCCGGGAAGACCTCACAGCTGGCCCAGTGGGGCAATGAACTCAGCATTATCCACCTCCTCAAGGGGCCTTTATTCCCGGCTTGGGGGGGCAAAGAAGGGGGGGCGCCATTGGGGGGGCCTGGCCAGGCCATCCTTGATGTGTTTCCTGAAGTCAGCTCTCTGGCTCTCGTTCTGGCCAGGGGCCTGAGTGCTGTCCCCTCTGCCAGAGATGGGGGCTCCGGAGGGAGGACATCTCCGAGTGGCCCCCGTCAGACTCCCTCTGCACTCGGAGGCCTGATGTACTTGCCTTGGGCATCTGCCTTCAGCCTGCTCTCCCCTTAGGTGTGGCCAGCTGCCTTTCCTCCCAGAAGGCTGTGGCTCTGAGCAGGGGAGGGGGCTTCTCGCCCTTCCTTGGCACCCTGGTGCCTAGTGCGGGGCCTGGCACAGAGCTGGCCTTCAGCGTGAGCCAGCGGAATAGAAATGGAATTGACACAGGCCAAGGAAGAACCATGAAGGGACTGGAAGGCTGGGAAGCCAGCCCTGGTGTGGGTCGAGGGGGCAGAACGGCTCAGTGGGAAGGGGAGACTGGTGTGGACCACGCTGGCTGAGAGCTTAGAGTCAGCTGCACCAGTCTGAGCAGTGGTTGTTTTGTTTTTTAAGATTTCCTAATGTATTTGAAAGGCAGTTACAGAGAGAAAGATCTTCGTACCCTGGTTCGCTCCTCAGATGGCCCATGGGACTGGGCAAGGCTGAAGCGAGGACCCTGGAGCTCTGTCTGGATCTCTCCTGTGGGTGTCAGGGCCCCAAGTACTCTGGCCATCTCTTGCTGCTTTCCTAGGAGCACTAGGGAGCTGGATCAGAAGCAGAGCAGCCAGGACTTGAACTGGTGCTCTGACGTGGGGTGTTCTTGTCTCAGGTGGCAGCTTCACCCGCTGCACCCCAACGCCAGCTCCTGAGCCCTGGTTTTGTCATCAGCTTTGTCACTCAGGGCAAGTCATCAGGCTTGGTTTCCCCCTCTGGGAAGTGGAGGTGTTCATTGCCCCTCCTTTATCACACAGTGGAGAGGATTAAAGAAGGTATGTGGAGGGAACTGGTTTACCAGTTGCCAGCACATACCGATACCACCATAGTAAGAAGTTGGCTGGTCGCATTCTCAATTGCTCCTTGGGGAATGAGGTAAGAAAATGGGATAGGAGAGGAAAGAGGCTGGGGGCAGGAGGTGGGAGTTAGGTCAGAGGTCCTGGATACAGAAACTTCACAGGTGGGCTGGGCTGAAGCCAGCTCCGAGAGGTCATGCCAGCTGTCCCCCTGCCTCTGCCCTCCAACTCCATCATCCTGAGCAATTCTCCAGTGCCTCTTGTGTCTGAAAACATCTTCTTAAAGTGCTCCCTGAGGTGTGAGCAGCCAGGGAGGCTGTGTCCTTGGAGAATGGAGGTGGAAGCAGGACTCTCGGCCCTGACCTGCCCAGCCCTGCCTCACCTTGCCCTCCTAGACCTGTGTGTCTCCACATTTCTGCAGACTGTGACAGTTCCGGTCTGGGGGCCTGCTGATGAGAGTTTGGGGTAGGTGGGGTGATGGGTCAAGGGACCAGCATCCTAGGAGGTTAGAAAAGACCAGCTCTGGGGGCCGGTGCTGTGGTGCAGAGAGTTCAGCCGCCTCCTGTGACACCAGCATCCCATGTGGGCACTGGTTCAAGTCCTGGCTGCTCCACTTGCAATCTATCTCTCTGCTAATGCGCCTGGCAAAGCAACAGAAGATGGCTCAAGTGTTTGGGCCCCTGCACCCACGAGGGAGATCCAGATGTAGTTCTGGGCTCCTGGATGTGTCCTGGCCCAACCCTGGCTGTTGCAGCCATCTCAAGGGTGAACCAGTGGATGGAAGATCTCCCCCACCCCCGCCCCATCTCTCTGTAACTATGGCTTTCAAATAAATAAATCTTCAAAAGAGAAAAACCAGCTGTAGGCCTTTTAAGTGGGAGTGGCGGGGAGATAAGAAGAAAACATGTCAAAGGCCTAAGTGACCCCCTCACGTTGCCAGGGGTGGGGCGGGGGAGGCCGATGTATGACCTGAGTGACTGCAAACAGCAAGGGCCTTGACCAGAGAGGCAGCCCGGGGTGGGGGAGGGCTGCCCCCTGCACAGATACATAGCATCCAATAGCAACCATTCCCCCAGGCCCAGGCTGTGGCTCAGGTCCGGCTGGATGGGGACCATACTGGCAGGAGGGGGAGCCTGGGGAGCTTCAGGGCCACAAAGCCAGCCTCCACCTTCACTGACACCCCCTCTCTTCTTTTCTTACCCCCAGCCCCTAAGACCTGCAGCCCCAAGCAGTTTGCCTGCAGAGACCAGATCACCTGCATCTCGAAGGGCTGGCGGTGTGATGGCGAGAGGGACTGCCCTGACGGATCTGATGAGGCCCCTGAGATTTGTAAGTGCCAGCCGGGGATCCCCGAGCCTTGGCCCTTTGCTGACTCCTCTCCCCTTGGCAGGTATCTGGGACGGTACAGCTGCTCTCCGGCTCGGCGTGGACCTTGCTCCGTGCTGTGTTTGTCCATGACACAGCTAAAACTGTCCTCTCCCCCTCTTCCAGGTGCCCGGTGTGCTGCATGGGGTGCTTAGAAAGGACACCTCTCACTTCTCCCCCAGCCAGCTGCCACACCCCCAAGGCTGCCAGGGGCTCTGTTCTGTGGGCTGACAGCTGTGCTGGAGGGAGGTGGCCTGGCTTCCCTTCCTTCTTCCCACCTGTGAGCCTCCCTGACCCCTGATAAGTGGCCCCAGGTCCTACCGGTCCCTTCTGTCTTTGGCTCCCAGGCCAAAGGCCACAGCTCTTGCTCAGCCTCTGTACCAGAAGCCCCACCCCTTATGCGCTTCCCGCCACCCGGCCTTCCCCTGCCCCCAATAAGTGGTGTAATCAGAGGCAGCTGTTTAAACTGGGAGAAAGGTCCCCACCCAGGCTTTCCCCTGCCAGTGGGGGGTGGAGGAATCTCTGGCAGGACCTCAGAGTCAGGGCAGCTGGCAAGGTCCTGGGGTCTCATCCTCCCAGCCACTCCCCCACATAGCTAATCTGGGCCAGGGTCTGGACGCCGCTGCATCCATAGGTCTGCGTCAGTGTCTCTGTTTTCTTTCTCGGGCTTCTTGCTGCCCTAGTCCCATCCCCTGTCCTCTCCCCACACCCCCACCCGTAATTATCAGCGGTAATTTTAGGGCCGGAAAGGGAGCCACTGGTTCCCTCAACCTCATTCCCACATGGTGCCCTGGAGGAAGGGGCTGGGGTGTTTGGCCTGGAGTCTCCTCCTGCCTAAGGCCACCGTCACCCCTCCACATTGCTTTCTTTTTTTTTTTTAAAGAGTTATTTTATTTACTTGAAAGGCAGAATTACACAGAGAGGAAGAGAGAGAAAGAGAGAAAGTCCATCCACTATTTCATTCCCCAAATGGCCACAACAGTCAGGGCTGGTCCAGGCTGAAGCCGGGAGCCTGGAACTCCATCCACATCTCCCACATGGGTGGCAGGGGCCCAACTACTCGGGGCATCTTCCACCGCTTTCCCAAGCAGAGAGCTGGATTGGAGGCGGAGCAGCCAGGACTGGAACTGGCTACAGTATGGGACATCTGCATCGCAGGCCATGTGCCCCAACGCCGGCTCCAACCCCTCTATTTTTCTGATCGCGACCCGTGGGTGCTGAGAGTAAAGAAAGCCATGCTGAGGAGCCGGATCTGGCTCTTTTTGTCCATTCTTTAATTTGGTTCTATTCACACTCAGATATACACTCCTGCACCTGTAGCAGTCACACACAGCCACCTGGGCCTGACACACCTCCACACAAAGGCACAGACACACTGCCCCTTGCACACAGAAACACCACCTGCATTCTGACAGACCCCCCACCCCCACCCTGACACACACAGACACACACACACAGCCAGAACTACTCACAAAAGGAAAAGGAAATTCACAGCCTCAGGCCAGGAGCCCAGCACACAGAGACACATAGCCTCACCCTCACTACACACACTGCTCACTCCACGCTCACCCCTTCACTTGGCATGTGGACTCCTACCCAGGCACCCAGGGACACTCACTGCCTCTCCCTGTCTGGACTTAGGGGCCAATGGGCAGGAGTATGTTCATCTCATCCAACCTCTCAGGCAACAGAGGAAGTACCAGAGACATCACTAGCTGACCACAACCTTGGACTCTTTCCAGAGCCTTCCATCAGGACACTGAGAGTCTAGACCAGCACCCTCAATGGAAGTGTATTGTAGATCACACGTGCAATTTTGCTAGTAGGGGTGGTGTTTGGCCTAGCACTTAAGATGCCCACATCCCATAGCGAAGTGCCAGGCTGGATGACTCCAGCTTCCTGCTAGTGAGCACCCTAGGAGGCCTCAGTAATGGCTCCAGTGGTTGGGTTCCCGATACCCACGTGGGAGACCGAGGTTGAGTTTCCAGCTCTCAGCCTTGGCATAGTCCAGCCCCAGCCATGGCGAGCATTTGAGGAGTGAACCAGTGGATAGGCTCTGTGTCCATCTGTCTGTCTGTCTCTCTCTCTGCTCTCAAATAAATAAATAATTTTTAAAGAAATTACCAATCATCACATTAAAAGAGTTACAAAATAAATAGGTGAAATTAACTTGAATAACTTATTTTATCCAATGATGGTATCATTTCTGTAATATTGTCCCTATAAAGTTATTGGAGATCTTTTGCATCCTTTTTTTGGTATTAAATCTTAAAAATCCAGTGTGTATCTTTAGTCTACAATTTTTTAAGATTTATTTATTTATTTGAAAGTTAGAGTTACAGAGAAAGAGACAGAGAAAGTGGTCTTCCATCTGCTGGTTCATTCCCCAAATGGCCACAATGACCAGGGCTGGGCCGAGCAAAAACCTGGAGCCAGGAGCTTCTTCCAGGTATCCCACATGGATAGCAGGGGCCCTAGCCCCTGGGCCATTTTCCACTGCTTTCCCAGGCCATTAGCAGGGAGCTGGTTTGGAAGTGGAGCAGCTGGGACACAAACTGGCACCCATATGGTATCTCGGCACTGCAGACAGCGGCTTCACCTGCTCCACCACACGCGGGTCCCTTTACCTACGATTTGAGTTAGCAGTATTTCAGTTCCTCCAGAGGGCTTGAAAATGCTGATGCTACATATTGGACAATGCAGTTCTAGAAGGTTGGTGGCACTGTCAGCCCCAGGCTGAGTGCCGGAAGCCGTGGGACGGAGGTGGTTTTAGCTTTGAGCTTCCCTGCTCTGGACTCTGCTCTTTGAGACCTCTCACCTCTGACCCAGCATCTCTCCTGAGTGCTGGACACTGGGCACTGGGGGGTGGACTTTGCTAAAGGCCTAGTCTCCCTTCCACTTGGCTGCTCCCACATTCGCGCTCCTGGTGGGAATGGTGTAGCAGAGCCCTGGCGAAGGCATCCACGGCTGGAGATCTTACCAGCACAGGTGTCTGGAACTGCAGTCTCTTGTGCCCACCCTCCTCCGGCTGGCCACGTTGGCCAGCGTGGTGACGTCAGTCCTTCTGTCCGCCCCCAGGTCCACAGAGTAAAGCCCAGCGATGCCAGCCGAATGAGCACAACTGCCTGGGCACCGAGCTGTGTGTCCCCATGTCCCGGCTCTGCAACGGGGTCCAGGACTGCGTGGACGGCTCCGACGAGGGGCCCCACTGCCGAGGTAAGTACTCGTTCCTGCTCTCCCACCCTGCCTGGCACCTAGTGCCAGCAGAGGGCCATCCGAGGACCATCCTCACTCCTTCAGAGGGGTCATGCCTTGTCCTGCTCCCCTGCCCAGACATGGCCAACAGACAGCAGATGACGTTGGTGATGCTCAATCAGACCCTGGCCTGTACACCTGCCCCTGGCCGTGTGTGCTGGGGCAAGTCACTGCTTCTTTCCACACAATGAGAGATCATCATCTTTGTGCTTAAAAATGTGAATATGTATAAAAATAGTAGGGTCCTTTCTTCAAAAGGCTTCCTACCCGTCACCCGAGTGAGGGCACAGAAGGAGTAGAGAGGTGCTGGGACCCAGGCTGGGGTAGGGAGCTTGCCCAGGAAGCCCCCTAGGAGGGCCCGAAAGCGGCGTCGCTCCCTTGTTCCCGACAGTCTGCACTTCCTGAAGTGGTTGACGGGAAGGGCAGCGAGGCTGAGGTGGGTGTGTGAGGAGGCATAAGCCAGACCACGTCCCCCTTGCCCTGGCTTGGGTCACCGGGCCCTGAAGCATCCCTGGGGCCATGGAGAGTCTGGGTCATTGCGTGAGCAGCCTCAGGCCTACGTGTTGGGGAGTGGTGACTTCTGCCTCCTGCTGGGGGGGTCACAGGGTGGGGACCGTGGCCTGTGCCATAGGCGAATCAGAAAACAGCTGCCGCGGGAGGAGGCACATCTGGATCCTTTCACTTGGGCAGAGGCTGTGGAAGATTCCCCTCCCTTCCTTCGATTGGTTCTGCTTGTTTCTATCCCAGGCTCCCGGGCTGAGAGGCAGAAGGTGGGCCTGGGGCCGGCTCGGTCCCACTCACACCCCTCCTTATCGGGTGGCACGTGTTCAAGTTTGCTGCCTTTCGGGTAGCTTCTTAGTTAGCCTCGAAGAGCCAGGGCTTGAACTTTCTTCTCTGCTGCTCCATAGGCAAGGCCTCCTCACCACCCTGCCGTGCCATCCCCGGGGGACCCTCCTTGCTGGGTTTCCCGGCACAGTTGGGCTGTGCCAACAACAGAGAGGGGAAGTGGGTAACAGGGGTCTGGCCCCCACCTCCGCTCCTCTGGCAGGCTCAGCGCCTTCAACGTCTTAGCTTCACAGCCACGCTCCCTCCTAGGTGGGGGCAGGGGCAGTGGGGGTGTGAGGCCGCTGGACAAAGGGGTCTTTGTGGCCAGGCCGCCTGGCCCCACGCAAGGCCATTAATTGGGTCACTGGTCTGGGAGGGGCACTGCTCTCCTACCTCTCCCCCTCCTGTCCCGTTCCCTTCTGTCCCCCGTGTGGAAGTGGGTCAGTGGCAGGAGAAAGACCTGCAAAGGATCCCGAGGGAAGCAGTTTTGCTCCTCCTCCCCATCTTCCACCTTGACCTTGGGCTTTCTCCCGGAGGCTCCTCGGAGGAGGCCCCTCGTGCTCGAAGCACAGGTCAGAGGGTTGCTGCCAGGTCCGCGCTGGGCTCCTGCAGGGCCGGACCGGATCCCATCCCCCTCTCACCCTCTGCTGAAGCCAACGTGCTGAGCCCCTGGCAGTGTAGACAAGAGGCATATGGTCGGGATCAGACCCACTGTCCCCTCTTCCTGTTGGCCCCAGCAAAGTTCCAGATCCCCTCTCCACGGGGACGGAGGGAATCCAGGGCCGGCACACAGGGCTGCTAAGCCTCGATGGGCGCAGAGACCCTGGGCCTCTCTCGCACCCTGTCTCTGGGCTTCCGTTCCCTCACTTGCAAACTTCAGGAGTCGGTTCCTCGGGCTCCCCCCCATCTCTCACTCCTCAGCCCTTGGAAACGATTTCTGAAGACACTGGGGACAGTGCGGTCTGGGGGTGGCTGTCTGGTCTGGAGGCCTGAGTTTGTGTCTCTCCTGCCCCACGCAGAGCTGCGGGGCAACTGCTCCCGGCTGGGCTGCCAGCACCACTGTGTCCCCACGCTCAGCGGACCCACCTGCTACTGCAACAGCAGCTTCCAGCTGCAGGCCGACGGCAAGACCTGCAAAGGTAGGGCAGCACGTGTCCGTGTCTGTATGCGTGCGGTGCAGGCTGTGGGAGGAGAGAGCGGGAAGGTGCAGGCTGGACGAGGCGGGACTGCCCAACCCCAACCCCCTTGCTTCCACCAGACTTTTGGAAACTCATCTTAATATTCCAAGGCATCTGTGAATCTTCTGGTTGTAAAACAAAACAAAACAATCCCACAGTCCTTTCTGACAGATCCTGCGACTTGGCTGTCCGTCTCTCCAGGCCCCTTTCCGCGTGGTGATACGCATGTACTCACGCACACCTGCTTGGCAGCGTGATTCTGTGCGTCTGCTCCTTGTGACACCAGTGGCATCCTGCTGTTCCTATCACTTACAGCAGTTTGCGTTCCTCAGGCTGTCCCCCCCGCCCCGGCTCTGTTTCCAGGCTGATATGCAGCGCTCTACCTCATTCTTTTAAAAACCGCCCTGACGTGTGACTGTTGCCACAGTTTACTTGGCCATCTCCCTATTGATGAGTAAGATGTTCCCAGCTTTTCTCCGCTACAAACAATGCAGACTTTCCTGTCTTACATTCGCCTCGCTCAGGCCTTTGAATAAATCCCCCTTCTTGGCGAAGCTGCCCCTGAGCACTTTAAAGTCACACCCCCGACTCTGCTGTCCCCACCCCACCCCCACCTAGATTTTTTCCATAGTGTCCGTCTCTTTCCATCACCCTAGCACCTCCGACATATCCTTTACCTTTTTGTTTATTTATCATTATTATTATTATATTTCATTTATTGTTGGAAATCACATGCAGCTTTTTCTTGAGAGTGGAGTTGTGAGGTCGAGGCTGGGCTTTGAGGGTTTGCTCGGTGATGAGGTTACATGCATCCTGCTGTAGTGCATCCTGCCAAACTATCTTTGCAAGTAGCTACGAGGACAGGCAGCCTGGTGGCGTCTGAGGGCACCCTCTCCCTGCCCTCCTCACCCTGGGAGTGACCACGCCCTCGCCCCTTTCCTGGCAGACTTTGACGAGTGCTCCGTGTACGGCACCTGCAGCCAGCTCTGCACCAACACAGACGGCTCCTTCACGTGCGGCTGCGTCGAGGGGTACCTGCTGCAGCCAGACAACCGCTCCTGCAAAGCCAAGAATGGTGAGTGGGCTTGCCTGTGGCCAGTGCTGGATGCTCTCTGTGCTGTCCCTGACGGGTCCTAGGGACCCGTCCCCACTGCCCTTCTCCGTCCCATGCCCAGAGCCGGTAGACCGCCCTCCGGTGCTACTGATCGCCAACTCCCAGAACATCCTGGCCACGTACCTGAGTGGCGCCCAGGTATCCACCATCACGCCCACCAGCACTCGGCAAACCACAGCCATGGACTTCAGCTATGCCAACGAGACCGTGTGTTGGGTGCACGTCGGGGACAGCGCTGCCCAAACACAGCTCAAGTGCGCCCGAATGCCCGGCCTGAAGGGTTTCGTGGATGAGCACACCATCAACATCTCCCTCAGTCTGCACCGTGAGTCACCTGCTGCCTCCCTGGAGGGCAGGAGAGGGCAGGGGCTGGGGGCGGGGGCAAGGGGTTGACAGGACAGTGCTTGTCTGCGGTTCATCCAGCTGTCCCTGACTGAGGCCGAGGCAGGGGGGCTGGACGCGATCGGGCCTGTTTGGGGCAGGGTAAGCGCCACGCTCTGCTTCCTCCCTTCTCTCTGAGCTGAGTCTATGGATAGCTTCCGCCTCTCTGGCACAGGGCTGAGCAAGGCCTTAGAGGGAAGCAAAGGTTGAAGGGCCGTACATGACCCATCTCCAGAGAACAGGGACTGTCCCTTCTCCAAGACAGTTGTCTTGAGTGAACCTCAGAGGGACTTTCCCATGCAGCCTGAGCCGCGGCTGGCTAAAGAAGGGGCTGGAGCTGGGGGCAGCCCTGTTACATTGTGGCCAAGTGCAGAGGAACCAGGACCTGGCTGGGTCTGTGTCTACCTCCGTGGCCTCCCTCAGGGCTTAGCCAGAATGGACTCCCCGCTGCAGCAAGGCTGTGGAGATCCCGGGGCCACATGTGGTGGTGATGAGACTGTGGGCGCGCTGTAGGATCTCCCGATGTTCCCATTCAGTGCAGCCGAGGTGGGAGGCGTGTCACGGGGCAGGGCAGGCGGGGCTGGGGTGGACCCACAGCCTGCTCATCTCAGCGGCTTTAGAGGCAACATCCGGGTCATCACAGTGTGGACAGGCTTGAGGGGAACATTCTGACCCCCCACCCCCACCCAACCACCCACCCACAGGGTAGCTTGATCTCAGCCTTAAGTGAACCAGAATTCCCTGTCCCCACTTTGCTTTCCTAATCTTCACGATGGCTTTGAGCTGGGCAGTCCAGATCAGAAGAAGTGAAAGCCGCTGGCCAACACAGGCTGGCACACGTGGTGAAGCTTAAGATTGGGAACTCTGTGCCTCTCCGGGAGGCCTTCAAGGTTCTTTATTCAGTTCCTGGGACAATCCCCGCAGAAAACAAAGATCCCACAGGAATTCCCAGGGTTTCCTTCTAGGAGACAGGGACCTGCCTGGATCGTGGATAGCAGAGGCCTCATCACGCTGGGGTTCTTCACCAACTTCATGGTGGCTGCAGGTTTAAGCCACTGCTGGCAACACTGCTGGTTTCCCTTATCCGGTGCCGGTTTGAGTTCCAGCTGCTCCGCTTCTGACTCTGCTCCCTGCTAATGCGCCTGGGAGGCAGCAGATGAGTCCCTGCCACCCGTGTCGGAGAGCTCCTGGCTCTGGCCTGGCCCAGCTCCAGCTGTTGTGGGCATTTGGGGAGTGAACCAGTGGATGGAGGACCTCTCTCTCTTTCCTCTCTGTCACTCTGCCTTTCAAATAAATGAATAATCCTTAAAAACAAACACACAAAACGTTCATGGAAATGGAATGAAAAGATAAGTTTACTTTGGCACAAACCATCTTTGAAATCCGTGCTGTTTTCAGCATTCATGATTTTCGTGACCTTTTGGAAGAACTTCCCGTGTGGGCCACACCCCAGCCCTGGGTTCTCCAGAGCATCCTCTGGTGTCCTTGGGCTGCTGGGTCCAAGGTGCCCCGCAGTCAGACCTGTGTGCTCCTGGGGGCTGGGCTGAGTGTGGCTGGCTTGAGAGGTGGGTGGATGGGAGAACCCCAGGGACCCCAGGGCCAGGAGATGGGCTAGGGGAAAGACTAGCCTCCGGGCTAGAATTGGGCTGGTGGGTAAGTGGCCGTGGACTGCCCATCTCAGCTTCTGCTCTGGCCTGGTCCCCTCTCCTAACTTCTTCCCCGGAGCAGCCGGAAATAACCTGGGGCAAACACCCCTCCCTTGGCAAACACATTTGTTTTGCCTCCTTGGGACTCCTGGGCCCCTCCAGGGCAGAGTCCAGGCGACTGGAAAAGACCAAGGTTCTAGGGAGAAACCCTTGTGGGGTAGAGGAATGGGTTCCTCCGGCCCCTCCCCACCCCCAGCCGCCAGCGTGTCTGCTGTCACTCAGAGGATGACTGTTTTGCTGTCATCCCACAAGCTAATTACAGGCCCTGGACTGAGGATGTTGGAAGTGTCTCTCCCCGGCACCTCCCCACCTCCGTGCAGCCCTCTCCCCAGGAGAGACTGCCTGGCCTGCCCTGGTGTGTGGGGTCCCACACTCACCTGCACAGTGGGCTGCTGGCCCTTAATTAGCTCCCTGAGGAGGAGGAGGAGGAGGAAGAGTGGCTGCTTGCTGCTTTCTCCTGCTTTCTCTCTGCCCTCAGGGCTGCTCTCCCTGTAATCATCCCATTCTTTGCTGTGACTGCGACCTCTGTTGGAGCCCCCCCTACACACACCTGACAGGCGACAGTGGGCCCAGAGGGAGGAGCCAGACAAGTGAGAGGTGTCGGAGGAGCCAGGAAGGTGGGTGTGGGGAGACGGGGGAGCTTGCCCCAGAGAAAACTCTGGAAGCAGAAATAGAAGAAGGAAGAAGGCCCGGAAGTGAGCCTGCCTCACGTGGGTCCTGGGGCAAGTGAGCCGGAGCGGCCCTGCGTCCCAAGAGAGTCCGGGAGCTGGGAGCCCCAGACCCTGTGGGATGCACCCCCACCCCCACCCCATTCTCTCCTGGGCTGGCCAAGGCCTGTGCTGCTTACCTCTCCTCCTCCAGCCCCCATGCCTTTCACAGTCCTGGATGGGGGCCGGGTCTCTTCCCCTCTGCCACTGTCCCTGGGGTGACGGGCAGTCCACAAGGCTCCAAGTCCATGGCAGGAGAGAGTCCATGGTAAGATCAGAAAAGAAGGAAGACCCTTGGTAGCCATGGAAGCCAGCTCCTCAGCCTTCAGTGCTGCCTTTCCCAGTGGCTGGGTTTTGGCTTCAGGGGATGCATGGACAAGACTTTTTTCATGGTTATGGTTACATTTTTATTTGATATTCATTAGGAAACTCTTGTAACTAGCCTATAAAATATATTTTTTAAAGACTTATTTATTTATTTATTTGAAAGGCAGACTGACGGACAGAGGGAGAGACAGAGAGAGATGTATTCACTGGTTCACTTCCTAAATGGCTGCAGCAGCCAGGGCTGGGCCAGGCCAAAACCAGGAGCCTAGAACTCCAGCCAGGTCTCCCATGTGGCCTTAGGATTTGGGCTGTCTTCTCCTGGTTTCCTAGGTGTATTTAGCAGGAAGCTGGATTAGAAGTGGAGCAGCCAGGACTTGAGCCAGCGTTCTGATGGAGTATATTGGCCAAGTTGGTGGCAGCTTCCTCCGCTGTGCCACGCCACTGGCCCCATTTTTTTTTTTTTTTTTTTTTTTTTTTTTTTTTTTGACAGGCAGAGTGGACAGTGAGAGAGAGAGACAGAGAGAAAGGTCTTCCTTTGCCGTTGCTTCACCCTCCAGTGGCTGCCGCGGCCGGCGCACCACACTGATCCAATGGCAGGAGCCAGGTACTTATCCTGGTCTCCCATGGGGTGCAGGGCCCAAGTACTTGGGCCATCCTCCACTGCACTCCCTGGCCACAGCAGAGAGCTGGCCTGGAAGAGGGCAACCGGGACAGAATCCGGCGCCCTGACCGGGACTAGAACCCGGTGTGCCGGCGCCGCTAGGCGGAGGATTAGCCTAGTGAGCCGCGGCGCTGGCACCGGCCCCATATTGATCCTGTTGATTTCATAAATGGTTTAGCAGGCAGCAGAACAGAAAAAATAAGTTGATTTCAAAAAATACAACTAAATAATAGCACAAGCTGCACATAAGTGTGGCATGTGTTTGGAAAGTGAGACACAAAAGACTAACGTTCTAGAAACAGGAGGTCAACAGGCCCGATAGTACCAGAGCCAGGACTCGGCCTGCCACTCTAACGCCTACCTCTGAGGCTGCCCGTCCAGCCTCCTGCAGGGCTGCCCCTGGGCATGGCTGGTGGCCGAGTCTCCTGACCTCACCTACCCTGCCCCAGCCCTGTGACCTGACTGCCTATCAGCTTTGAGGTTTCCACAGTGCAGGCCTGAGGCCCACTGCAGGCGTGAGGCCCTGGGGAGGGGTGTGTGTGTGTGTGTGTGTGTGTGTATGCATGCATGGAGGGCATTCTGCGCTTGCAAATAGAGGCCTTGAGGGAAAGAAAGCTTGCTGAGGTCACTTTGCCTCTGTGTGTACATGATGGGACTGGCTGGGCTGGGGCGGGTGCCCTCCAGGGGGGTCCTAGGGTTTCCCTCCCTGTCCCCCCCACTCCGTGCTGCTTGGGGAAGAAGGAGGTAGGCGGGGCGGCGCAGCAAAGGCCCCCTAGGCTGCAGGCAGCTCGGTTGCGAAATGGGTCCCCAAGTCCAGCTGGCCAACTTCACTTCTCCCTCCCTCTGCATGTGGGGGGTGTGTGCGTGTTTAAGATCACAACAGGAAATTGGGTAGTGATTTGTCTAGTGGGAGCAGACAGCAACCCCTCTGTGATAACTGGGAGGGGGCCGCATGCCCACTGCCCAGGGTGCCCCAGGCTTACCTGGGAAATCCACCAGACCATCCCTCGGCCTTGCAGACCCACGGGGTTCAGAACATTTTGGGGGACTCTCACTGTCCCCCTCCTCGGCCTTGTCCTCCTGCACCCTGGCACTTTGGCTTCCCCATTCACCTTCCGAATTTCCTCCTGGTTTAACAGCCCTTTCTTGCTCCTTCTCTCTCCTAGCTAGGGCCAGCCATGGGTCTCCCAGCTGAGAGCCAGCCCCTGCCTCTCCTCCCTCCACCATTGTCTCCTGGAAGTTGCCTCCCCACCCAGCTGGCTCCCAGCACCCCTCCTCTACCCCACCCCCACTCCGGCTGTTTTCAGGCCAAAGGAAGTAACTTAAGCAAGAGAGAGTCCGGCAAGGATTTCTCCATCCTGCAGAGACTCTAAGACTGGCTGAGCCGCAACCAGGCGACCCAGCTCTGCGTCCATGATGACCTGAGCCAGGCCTGGGAAGGGAGCAGGGCAGAGACCCCAGGCTGCAACAGGAGCAGGGCCAGAAGGGATGGGGGAAGGAGGTGACACAGTGTGGCTGAGCTCTGGACTTGCTGGTGGAACGAGGAAGAGCCGCAGTCTGGGCCCAGCAGAGCTGCTGGACCTGCGGCAAGATCTCCTCCCCCAGCTTGGAAGCGGCAGCCGCTGGCTCGGTGCTCCCAGCCCTCTGGGCCGGCCCCTGAGCAGGCTCCACGGACAGGCTGTCCTGAGGCATCCCAAGCCTGGACAGGGAGGGTCCTGGGGGCAGAAGGGAAGAGGGAAGATGAAGTCCAGCTCTGGACTAGAGTGAGGACTGGGTATTCCACAAGTATCTATTCCACAAGTATTGGCTAAGCGAATCCGTAGCTGTGCGTCGGCACCGGTGGCAGAGATGGACCCAGGAGCTGCTTCTACCAAGGAGTGCTTCCGCTGGGAGTCTGGGCTGGGAACGCTAATGCGTCACCCCCTGTGACAGAGGAGGAAGCTGGGACCCAGAGACATTGCGTAACTAGCCTGCAGTCCCACGGCTGGAAGGTGACAGAACCAGCATTCGCACGTGTCTCTGCAGAGCCCAGCCGGGCCCAGGGCAGGGCTGAGCAATGGAAGCAAGATGGGGGAGTGTGCAGTGTGTCCCCACGGCTGTCACCAAGGTGCAAATGGGGTTCTCCTTGAGGGGAGACCTTGCGCTGGCTGCTGCCACCTTTGGGTGTGTGTTTGGGTTAGGGGACGTTTTCCCAGGGTGTAAGGCCCCCCTTCCGCCCCCTCCCAGGGGTTTCTTTGTTTTAGAGAAACAGGATCCTGCAGCTGAAGCCAGGGTCTCCTTGGGAATGGGGAGTGGGGCCTGCATTTTGCGAAAGCGGCCACTGTTTAGGCAGCGGCCTGCGGAACAACGTGGATGATGGAGAAGTTGAGAAAGGCTGGAGCTGTGGGGTGGCAGGGACTCAGCAGATGCACGGCCTGAGTCTATTCTGGGTCCTGGAACCGAAAGTCCTGGGTGCCATGGCTGCCGGGTTACCGGCCTTCCTCTGACTCATCCGTCCCCTTCCCAGTGTCCTAGCCACAGCCCTAGACCACCCCCAAGCTCCTCCCACCGCACAGGATCCCGCCCCTGGATTTGCCTGAGCTTCTCCTGTCCTGAGGGTCTGGGGCCCTGGAACTAGAGCAGGGCTGGCCTGAGGGGCACAGCTGCCTTCTGGGTTTGTGGGGCCAGAGTGCTCAGGGCCAGGACCCTACCCGAACCCCAGGCAAGGGGCAGGGGGGAGTGGCCCAGACCCTGCCTGCAAGGGAGCCCTTAGAGGGCTCAGTCTGAGCCTATCTATGCTGGCCTTGCAGTGGAGATGTTCGCGTGTGTGTGTGTGTGTACACGTGAGTGTGTGCGTGTGCGTGTGTGTGTGCGTGTGTGCGTAGCAGGGCAGGCAGAGGAATCTGAACTTTAGGAGAGAGGAAAATAATGTGGTGGCGGGGGTTGGATAACAAAGGGTTTTTGCTTGTAACTAATAGTCTCCAGCTGCAAAAATACCAAAGGAGAGGCCAGGCGGGCCGGGGACTCCGGTTCTTGCCAACTCCTCACCGGCCTGCTGAGTGGGGCCCTGCCTGGCCTTTGGGGAGGTGGAAGCGGAGACCAGCCAAGGGCAGATATCTGAGAGCAGGGACCATCTCTCTGCCTGCCTCCCCGGCGTCCGGGGGAGCCTGGGCCGGGAGCAGGGCTTTGGGGGGGCCCCATCCTGAGGCTCAGGGGTGGCCACGCAGTGCAGCGGGGACGAAGGCCCCAGATCTGGGCAGGTTTCTTCCTCCTCCCCTCTTGCCAAGGGAAGGGTGGATGGGGGGAGGCACGGGCAGGGTGTTGCGAACCCCAGGGCTGGGCAGTGACTCAGGGAAGCCTCAGGAAGTTGGAGAGAGGACATAGCCGCGCCAGCTGGTGCTGGGAAAACAGCTTTGACTGATGAAGTTCAAATCCATGCCAGCAGCCCCCAGACCCCTGCCGTGCCCACCAAGTAAAGGGCACGCAGCCCTGTTTGACTTCCAGCCGCCCTGCTGGCGGCCTGGGGCCGCGGGCAGGTTCCCCCGCCTGGGGACCTCGGCTTCCTTTGGAGGCGGCCCAGCAGTGTGCATTTTAATCTGGCTTCTCTGTGGTAACAGCGCGTGGGGCACGGAGTTTGCATGGGGCCCTCTCCCTCCATGGCCTGGCTCTCCCCAGCCTGCCCTGCCCCTCGGTCCGGCCTCATCAGGAGGCGCAGAGGAAAGGGTGGCTGGGTCTGGGGGTGCACCAGCACTTACGGGGGTAATAGCTCATCCCTGTGACCCCTTTCTGCGGAGTCCTTGCGGGTTGGGGTTTAACAGAGCAGACCTGAAGAGGAAACTAGTTTGATCAGGCCTCCAACTGGCTCCTTCCCTTCCTCTGCTCAGTCCCAGTCCTGTGACCGTGAGTCAGTGTCAGGCCCAGCCAAGTTCCCTAGGAGCCACGTTCCTGTTTCCTTTGCCCCCACCGCCAACTGTTAGGAAACAGCCCCTGATTCTGGTGTGTGTGTGGGGGGGGGGGGGGGATAAGTTAATCAGACTCCAAGTTGTCGTGGTCTCTGTCGCTGGGTGGAGGTGGGGGGTGTGGGAGAGGGTCATGTCTGGGCAGTGGAGTGCTAAGTTCCCGCCAGAAGCCTGGAGTCTGAAACCTCTCCACCTGTTGAGGAAATGGGTGAAGGTGGAGTTCAGAAAATCATAGCCTTGGGATTTCCCAGTCTGCAAGAGGCTTCATCTCTGATGGTGGTGGTTGGAGGGGCCAGGGCCCAGGGGAGGGAGCGGGGCCCAAAGGAGGCCAGTGGGCACCTCTGTCCCCAGACTTCCTGCCTCCTAGACCTCCCACCGCTGCCCCTGCCCCCGCCTCGGACTCCTCCAGAATCATGGCTTAGGCTGCATGGGCACCTGCTCTGCATCTTCCCCCACTCCATCCTCCTGGAGTGCTCTCTCTCTCTCTCTCCTCCCTCCCTTCCTATGTTCCTTTCTATGTATTTTTTTGAGAAGCAGAAGGAGAAATACAGAGAAAGACAAAGCTCCCATCTACTGATTAATTCCCCAAAAGGCCACTACTGCGGGGAGTAGGTCAGAGCCAAAGCCAGGATCTTGGAACTCAATTGAGGTCTCCCACTTGAGTGGCAGGCACCCAGCTGCTTAGCAGCACGGCCTTCCCCGGGTCTGCACTGGTAGGAAGCTGGGGTCAGGAGCTGGAGATGGGAATCTAACCCAGGCATCTGAACGTGGTCTTAACCTCTGGCTCAAACGCCCGACCTCCTTCTGAGCCATCCCTCGGGTTACCTTATGGTCCTTTCACAACGCCGCTCTTGGCCTCCATCTCCCTACCCCTAGATCCTATTCCCCCGTCTTCTGCCCCTCCGTGGGACATGAGGGAGTGTAGGAACCTGGGAAACAGGGAGTGGGGCAGGTGGAGGAGCTTGGCCAGGGAGTTACTGTTTGCCAACCTTTTGCACCGTGGGCCTTCCCATCTCGAGCTCTTGCCCATACTTAAAAATCTATTTCTCTCAACCTGGGTTTATTGCCATGTACCTTGCTTTTCCATTTCAAAATTTATGCAACACCTACAGCTTCCACTGGGTGCTTCTGGTTAACATGCGATAACTAACCTTACCATATAAAGCTGCTAAAAGTCTAGCCAAAAGCAAAGATACGTGGTGTTTTAGTTGGCCTGAACAATCTTATTATAAGCAAAACTAGATTAAGAGAAAAAGAAACCCAGCAGTGAGATGGTGGGCTGCCCCCCTCTGCTTTTGCAACTCTGAGAAGATGCTCCCTGTTCAAGGTCAGAGTTGGGGAAGCCTGTCAGTCAATCTGTCAGCTGATGTTTACCCAGCCCTGACATTCTGGAGCACGGCCTGGGGCATGGGCCTGGGGGATGGGGTTGGGGGTGGGGGCTGGGTGGATACATTCTGGCTTATTTTGGGAGAGCGGAGACACCTGCAAAGATGGCGAAGACCACCAGGTGCAGTGTGAAGCTGCCCACAGCTCTCCCGGGCGCTCAGGGCAGGGAGGCAGCTCAGCTGGCTGGCGGAGGAGGGCGACCCGAGAAGGTGGGGTCCCAGGCGGGGGTTGTGTGCAGCATGCCCCTCCACCTGGCCCCTCCACCCGAGAAGGTGGGGTCCCAGGCGGGGGTTGTGGCCCCCGGTGGGTGTGTCTGTGGGAGGACCTGCTCCCCACAGCTCTTTCATTCACACTCTCCAGACGTGGAGCAGATGGCCATCGACTGGCTGACGGGCAACTTCTACTTTGTGGATGACATCGACGATAGGATCTTTGTCTGTAACCACAACGGGGACACGTGTGTCACCTTGCTAGACCTGGAGCTCTACAACCCCAAGGGCATTGCGCTGGACCCTGCCATGGGGTGAGAGCGGTTCCGGAAGGGAGGAGGCCAGCGGGGCGGGGCGTCCATCCAGACGCCAGTTAACTTGGGTCTGCCTGCAGGAAGGTGTTTTTCACCGACTACGGGCAGATCCCGAAGGTGGAACGCTGTGACATGGACGGGCAGAACCGCACCAAGCTGGTGGACAGCAAGATCGTGTTTCCGCACGGCATCACGCTGGACCTGGTCAGCCGCCTGGTGTACTGGGCGGATGCCTACCTGGACTACATTGAAGTGGTGGACTACGAGGGCAAGGGCCGGCAGACCATCATCCAGGGCATTCTGGTGAGGGAGCTGCTGGCTGGGCGAACTGGGTGGGGGGTGGGGGGAACCATTGTCTAGGGCCCCCTGGTGAGGGGGAGGACAAGGGGAGCGTGGCTGCCCTGAGCCCTCTGGTGCAGTGGGGTGGGCGTGAGCCCTGCAGAAAAGGCACAGGACACGGCTTCCCGTCTGATGGGAGCAGTCACGGCAGAGGAGGTCTCTTTCACTTCCTTGTCCTCATTCGATCCTCACTGTAGTGCCTAGGAGACAAGCAGGCGGGTGGTTTGGTGTCTTTGGTTTTGAGAGGTGAAGTGATTTGTCTGAGGTCATGCAACCAGGCAAATTCCGGAACTCAGAGCTGGCACCGCCGTTCTGGGTTAGTTAGGATGACCGCTTGTCCCACTTTGCCTGAGGTTGTCTCGGTTTTAGCCCTGAAAGTCCTGTGAACCAACGAGCCCCATAGTGTTGGTCAGATGGGCACCGTTGGCAAGCTGTGAGAACGTGGGGGCCGTCACCAGGCTTGCTCGCAAAGCCACGTGCTGGAGTCGGGCTGTGAGGACTCTCTGGGAAGGAGCCCGGCGCCCCACTCCTGAAAGCGTCCACTGTGAGGGGCGTGGCTTGTGTCCTCAAGGGGCTTCAGTAGGGTGCATGGGACCAGCCCACAAAGCACCACCCCACACCGTGGGTACCAGGGCCACAGGAGAGAGTGTAGGAGAGGCCATCTTGGAATATTCCAGAAGCTCTCTAAAGAGTCGTATTGTGAAGGGTGTGTGAAATCAATGAGAAATCTCAAGAACAGGACTGTCCAGTCGGAACACACAAGCTGCAGCATATAGAGTTCAGCCCTGTAGCGTGGATTTGGGAGCGGGCTTCCCGGGGACAGAGGGAGGCCCCTTCTCACCCTGCGGCGCCTACTCCCTGCGTCTCAGATCGAGCATCTGTATGGCCTGACCGTGTTCGAGAATTACCTCTACGCCACCAACTCAGACAACGCCAACGCCCAGCAGAAGACCAGCGTGATCCGAGTGAATCGCTTCAACAGCACTGAGTACCAGGTTGTGACCCGCGTGGACAAGGGCGGCGCCCTGCACATCTACCACCAGCGCCGTCAGCCCCGAGGTGAGCTGCCTCCGCGGTTCCCCCATAGCTAGCTTCACCCTGACAGGGCTCTGCGCTCAGGGACCACAGCCCCTCCACAGCCCTCTTGTGGGGACCCCTGATTCTGCCACCTCCTGACCACTTGTCCGTGCTGTCCAACTGAGGCCACACACCTGGCCCCTCCACTTTCCTGCCAGCCCCTTGCTAGCCTCTCAGCCCCCAGGCCCCACCCCCTCCCGCCCCTCCCAGTTGCTTGTGGGAGTAGAAGACCTGGCTCCCGGAGCCCTGGGACTCTACCCCGGCCACAGACGACTCCACCAAGTGCATCCAGGGGTGAGGTTGTGGGGGCAGGCAGAGGAGTCCTGGCCCTGCAGCTTCCGGATCCTGAATGGGAGGACAGGCCCAAGGACCGCCCCGGCAGGGCATATGGGCAGAGCTCGGGAAGTCTTCTTGGGATCCTGACAGCTCTCCACCCTCCCGCAGTGCGGAGCCACGCCTGTGAGAATGACCAGTACGGGAAGCCAGGCGGCTGCTCTGACATCTGCTTGCTGGCCAACAGCCACAAGGCGCGGACCTGCCGCTGCCGCTCCGGCTTCAGCCTGGGCAGTGACGGGAAATCGTGCAAGAGTGAGTGACAGGGCGGGGCGTGCTCGCCTGCTGGGGCGGGGGGGGGGGGTGTCCTCAGGTTGCCCCCACAGCTCTGCCGCCTCTTAGAGATGGAGGAACTCAACCCCTGATACCACTGCTGGGATGCTTGTGGCTTCCCACATCTGGGAAGAGGGCTGTAAATCGGCTCATTCGTGCATGCAGCAATATCTAGTGAGCACTCAGCGTGTGTTCGGCCCTGTTCTGGCCGCGAGGATCCAGCAGTGAACCGGACAGATGTCATTCCTGGCTCAGGGAGCTTACAGCCTAGTGGCAGGGGAGTTAGTGAATATAATGCTAGTGTCCGTGGGTGCTTGGAAGGAAATAAAGCCAGGGCTTCTCCAAGGATGTGGCACCTGGGCAAAGCTCTCTGACGTGTGCCTGCTGAGGGAAGGGCGTTTCGGGCAGAGGGACTCATTGCAAAGGGCCGGAGGCCAGCGTGAGGCTGGTGTGCCCGAGGAACGGCACAGAGGCCAGCAGGGCCAAGCATTGTGAGCAAGGGGACCAGCGGGCACAGGCCGAGCCCTCGCCGAGATCCAAAGCTCTCAGCTTGCAACTTTCAAGAAAAGTGATGTGATCGGGTTCACATGTGTATAAAAATCATAGCCCTGCGGGCGAGGATGGGCAGTAGGGGAGTAGCCGGGAGGCTATTTCAGTGGTGTGGGCCAGAAGTGATGTGGTTTCGGCTGGGGTGCTAGCACAGGAAGTGGTGAGATGGGATCTGATTCCGACACATTTTGAAGGCACTGCTTTGCCACCACTAATGTCACCACTGGGCAGCGGGCAGTTTTCTGCAAACACGCTCTCCTTCCCCCTCTGTCCACTGCCCAGTGCATGGGGCAAAGCCCCGGAACACTGTGGCCCAGACCCAGAGCCCTCAGTGTCAGGGTGTGTGTGGTCCACCTGCCCACCCTCAGCCTGCATCCCTGCGGCTCCTGACCCCAGCACAGCCCGGGCTGGGGCTCTGGCTCTGCAGCAGAGGGTGCTGGTCATGGGTGTCGTCTGACTCCACCCCTCTCTGCTTGTGCCCGCCCTAGAGCCAGAGCATGAGCTGTTCCTTGTGTACGGCAAGGGCCGGCCAGGCATCATCCGGGGCATGGATATGGGGGCCAAGGTCCCCGACGAGCACATGATCCCCATTGAGAACCTCATGAACCCCCGGGCCCTGGACTTCCACGCCGAGACAGGCTTCATCTACTTTGCCGACACCACCAGCTATCTCATTGGCCGCCAGAAGATCGACGGCACCGAGCGGGAGACCATCCTGAAAGACGGTACGAGCCCAGGGCGGCCAGCGCGCCAGCAGTGCTCCGCAGGGACGTGGGCCACCCCGGTCAGGAAGGCAGCAGGAGGCCTCGGCAGCTTTCTCGGTGCCCTCTCGGCTTGGAGAGTCCCGTGCTGACTGGCTGGCTGGGCCGGTTGGCATGGAGATGAGGGGATAGACAGATTGACCCCTGGGTGACCCCCTTCTTGGCTGAGCCGAAAAGAGGCAGGAGGATGGATGGGTTAGGCCGTGTGGGCCGTCCTTGCCAGCCCTTGGGAAAATGCAGGGTCTCTCTGCCATTGGCTCGGAGCCCTGGAGCTGCACGCAGCACACAGGCGGGAGAGGCCCCAGGCCTGCAATCAGAGCAGGGCCTGCCAGAGCAGAGCAGGGCGCACCCACGCGTGTGTGCACACACAGCAAGGCCTCGCAGTCGCCCCAAACGCATGCTTCCGGGTCTCAAGGAAGTTGCGTTTTGCCGGTTGAAGCGGGCTTTCCACTCTGAGCTGCTTGGGCCAGTCTGCAGGGCCTTGTCGTCTGCATGTCTCCTGGCCCGGGGGCTCCTGAGCCGTGTGAGTCCTGTCCCAAATCCGCGCCCGAGCCCCCAGCACTGGGCTCCCTCACCAGCCCAGCGGGCGGATGCAGTGCTGCCCTCTGCCCTGCTCCCCACCTCCCCCACTTCCCACGGCTCAGAGAACCTTAGCAGTCAGCAATCATAAGACTTGGGGGAAATCAAAAGTAAGTCCTCATCAGGAAAAGATCGGGGTTCCCTGTACCAGGGGAACTGCTATTTAAAGGACCCTGGAGATGAAGCCTCAGGCTAAGTGAAAAATCACTTCCTAATTTATTCATTCTGTTAGCTCAGGACTTTGAGGCTGAGGACGTGGCGTCACACTTGCGCCCGGCTCCTCGCACCCATTGCTTCATGTTCATTCACGTGTGACTCACACCAGGGCCCGCACAGCCGTGTGGTTCACTGGCTGCCATGTATACAGTTTTATGTTTGTGAAAATATTACTTATCTGAGATGCAGAGAGACAGAGACAGACAGAGAGAGAGCTTCCGGATGCTGGTTTATTCCTCAAATGCCTGCAACAGCTGAGGCTCGGCCAAAGTCAGGAGCCAGAGACTCAATGCAGGTCTCCCAGGTGGGTGGCAGGGACCCAACACCGGAGCCATCACCTGCTGCCTCCCAGCTCTGCATTAGCGGGGAGCTGGAATTAGGATCCGGGGCTAGGAATCAAACCCAGGCACTACAATGGGAGCTTAATCAACAGGCCAAGCACCCCCTGCCTCCCATGTACCGTTCAGGAAACGGTGCCTCAACACAGGCATAGCCACACAGGTGATCTTCCTCATCCCGTCCCCCAGCCTCCTGTCCCAACCCCCACTTGTCCAGAGCACCGGAGGTGTCCTGTACCCCTGCACCCTCGCTCAAAGGTCCATGTATCCTGGGGGGTTGGAGGCAGGCAGTTTTGAGCTTCCTTTGAGGCTCTCCCTCCCCGTCCCCACTGCGCCCCTCCCAGGCATCCACAATGTGGAGGGCGTGGCTGTGGACTGGATGGGGGACAATCTCTACTGGACGGACGATGGACCCAAGAAGACCATCAGCGTAGCCAGGCTGGAGAAAGCTGCTCAGACCCGCAAGACCTTAATCGAAGGCAAAATGACTCACCCCAGGGCCATTGTAGTGGATCCGCTCAATGGGTGAGTCCTCCCAGGGCTGCGGGGTGGGAGGAGTCGCCAGTGTGTACACTTCAGAGGCCTGGGGGATGGGACAGAGGGAATCGGAGCAGGGCTGCTGTGGCCGGGCACTTAAGAAGGCGGCCCTGACTTCGGGGCAATGGGAGTGATGCCTTAAACACAGAAACAGAAATCTGAGCCTGTCGATCCCAGACCAGAGCCCGCCCCCCTGCCTGGCCCTCCCCCAGACCCTTAGCATGGGACACACCTTCTTTGCCAGGCCTGCACACCCCTGCCTGGTGCTTATCTGACCTCGTCTGCACCTTGCTCCCCGCACTCAGAGGTTCTGCTCCTCACACAAATGCCCCAGTTCCCTCTGCCTTGAGGCTTTTGCCCTCAGACTTCCTGTGCTGGCACTGCCTGACACCTGCAGGTCTGCCTCCTTCTCAGCACCAAGCAGATCCTCAAAGAGGCCCCCACCTGCCTCGCGGCCGCTATGCAACCCTCACTGTTTCACTTCCTGCCTTTTGTCACTCCCAAGCAAGACCTTGACTGGCTGGCTTCTTAGGTTATAAGCCGTATGACAGCAAGGACCTTGGCTAACTTGGTCTCCTCTGAGTCCCTGAATGCCAGAACTGTGCCCAGAAGACAATAGGCACTCAACAAAAATCGGTGGACTGGAGGGAAGAATGAATGAAATGGTGGCCCAGCAGTAGACAGGGCAGGAGGACCCCTGGGAGGGGCCCTGGACAGCACCTGTGGAGTGGGATCGCAGGAGAGGCTGTTGATGGCACAGGTGGCCCATGGGGTACTGACCAGTTGCTGTCCACAGGTGGATGTACTGGACAGACTGGGAGGAGGACCCCAAGGACAGTCGGCGTGGACGGCTGGAGAGGGCCTGGATGGATGGATCACACCGAGACATATTTGTCACCTCCAAGACGGTGCTTTGGCCCAATGGGCTGAGCCTGGACATCCCAGCTGGGCGCCTCTACTGGGTCGATGCCTTCTATGACCGCATTGAGACCATACTGCTCAATGGCACAGACCGGAAGGTGAGCAGGCATTCCTGTGTGCATTGCCAGACTGCATGAGGCCCTGTGTGCGTTGGTGGGAGTCTGTGTGTTTCATGTGTGTGCATCTGTGTGCTTGGGGATCTCATACATTGTATCATTTGAGCGTTGCCTCTCCGGGTGCATATCTGTCCGTGTGGTGTGTGGACATGTGCATGTATGCACATGATCGCACATGCATGCATGGTATACTTTGGTGGGTGCTTGCTCCCTGTCCAAGTGTGAGAAGCCTATGCTTGGGGAATTACATGCTGTGTGGGTCATGTTCATGTCTAGGTGTGCGGACCAAACTCTTGCTTGAGTATTAGGCCCTTTGTGATACAGCTTCTGTGGTCTCATTTCTCCCTGCTCCCCACATCCCAACACTAAACAAGCGACACAGACAGCTTGAAACTCCTAGCATGCCTGCTTGTGTACCTGCCCTCTGCCATTGCTCACGTAGTAATTCCTGCCTGGAAAGTCCACCCCAGCTCCTCCAGGCCACCCCTCTTCCACACTGGATTGCCCGGGTGTGGCTTGAGGGCAGAGAACATGACTTTCTCCTCTTTCAGTGCCTGCCACAGCTGGGCCCATAACAGATATTGTGTGAAGTGAGTGGATGAATTCTGTCTGCTGTGTGTGTGTTTGTGTTGCGGGCAATAGGAATGAATGTGAATGAGCCCAAGAGAGGACCACATGGACAGCCTGGTCTGCTTGGGTCACCTGCTGGCTTCAAGGTCTGTCAACCTTCCCAGGGGCTCCCAGGCTAATGGGAGAAACAAGGCCTGTGCCCAGGACATAGACAGATGCAGGGACATAGCAGTGGTCTCTGGCCTCCCTCAGGAGCCCCTGTTTGTCTCCCAGATCCTTAGTAACATCTCTGGTTCCTAGATTGTGTACGAGGGCCCTGAGCTGAACCACGCCTTTGGCCTGTGTCACCATGGCAACTACCTCTTCTGGACCGAGTACCGCAGTGGCAGCGTCTACCGCTTGGAGAGGGGTGTGGGAGGCGCGCCCCCCACCGTGACGCTCCTGCGCAGCGAGCGGCCCCCCATCTTTGAGATCCGCATGTATGACGCCCAGCAGCAGCAAGGTACCCTCGGGGCGGGGCTGGGGGGCGGAGAAACAGAGCCTGGATGGGGGTGGGGTCCAGCCTGGGACTTGAGCCTCCTCTGGGGGTGAACATGCTCCCCGGGTGGAAGGGGGCTCATTTGAACAGCCATCTCCAGCCCAGTCCCGGGCCCTCTCCAACGTGCTCTCTCCTTCCCGGCCCCTCCTCTCCCCTCTCTGCCTCCAACCCTGCTTCCATCCCTCTCGCGTCCATCCCCGCAGTGGGCACCAACAAGTGCCGGGTGAACAATGGTGGCTGCAGCAGCCTGTGCCTGGCTACCCCCGGGAGCCGCCAGTGCGCCTGCGCGGAGGACCAGGTGTTGGACACGGACGGCGTCACGTGCTTGGGTAGGCGTGGGGGGGGGGCTGCGGCAGGGAGCAGACCCCCGACAGGAGGCTACAGGCAGGGCCCAGGGAGCTCCAGGAGCCCGATCTGAGAAGCAAGAAGCAAAGAGGGGCTCTGGGGGCTAGTAGGAAGCAAGGGGCGGGGTAAGAGAAGGCCGTAGGGACCTGGAGGGGGCGTGATTGGTGGACACTGAGGAAGGGGACAGCTAGGGGCGGAGGAACGGAGCTGACCGCCTTTTATTTTCCTTTTCCCATTATTGAAACAAAGTCAGAGTAGTTCAAAGCCTTGGCAGTTCCAGAGGAGAGACAGAGCCCAGTGCCTCCTTAGCCCTAATGCTGCCCGGTCCTGCTCCCTTGCTGGCCGCAGCCTTGATTCTGACCCAGCTGGGGCCATGCTGGATGTAATTGTCTCTGTCCTTTTCCGCTCGTAGATGTGACAGCGTTTTCTGCATTGCTGTTGCATTATTTTATTTTATTTTTAAAGTTTTTTTTATTTATTTATTTGAGAGGTAGAGTTACAGATAGTGAGAAGGAGACAGAGAGAAAGGTCTTCCATCCGCTGGTTCACTCTCCAAATTTCTGCAAAGGCCGGAGCTGAGCCGATCTGAAGCCAGGAGTCAGGAGCTTCTTCCAGGTCTCCTATGTGGGTACAGGGCCTTGGGCCATCTTCTAGTGCTTTCCCAGGACATAGCAGAGAGCTGGATTGGAAGTGGAGCAGCTGGGACTTGAACTGGCGCCTATATGGGATGCCAGCACTGCAGGTGAAAGATTAACCTACTTTGCCACAGCGCCAGCCCCTACTATTGCATTATTTTAAACAATCTGGCTTTTAATAAAAGTGGGTTGGTGCTCACTGTAAAAATACATACATATGTGGTATCATAACATACAACAGTGAAAGGAGGAATCACCCAGTTCCACTCCCAGGGTCACTGTCGCTGCCACTCTGGTTTCTCTGTGCAGTCACATGGACAGGACCAGCACAGGCTGGGCCATAGGTCATGAGTGTGCATGCAGCATTTCTAAAGGGTAGAACAGATATTATTTAGAAAATGTCCCGAGGTGGCCTCAGCCATGGTCTGGCTGTGGATATGTCCGTCGTTTCCAGTTTCTCATTACAGTCACAGCTGGTGTGCACTGAGCGTGGACTGTGCGCCAGGCCCTGGTGGAAGAATTTCCCACCCAGTAACTACTTACTCTTTAGAACATCGCCACAGGGAAGGCATTTCTCTTACCCCCATTTTACAGATGGAGAATTGAGGCCCAAAGTTAAAGCAGGGGTTCAAATCCAGGAGGCCTGACGGAGTCGGGTTCTTCGTCACCTCCTCTGCTGTTTTTCACGTCTCCATGCCTCCCCGTATTCCGCAATGCCACGTGGTTTCCTTAGAACAGAATCCCAGAAATGGCAGTGGGTCAGCGGGGCCGTAGTGAACGGCTGGCGAGGTTACCTGGCAGAGGGAGGTCGAGGAATTGAAGGGCTCGGGTAAGGGAAGGATCATGTACGCGGAAGCTGACGTCATCAAGGCTTGAAGTAGGAGTGGCTCTGGAGAAAGGGGCACTGAGCCCGGACCCAGTGCCTCCTAAGGTCGTTGGGAAGTAGCCCGAGAGTCCCTTACAAGTAGAAGTTGCTGTGGTTTAATAATCTAAAAGTCCGCACTGATTTTTTTAAATAGGACTCTTTCTTTATTAAAAATATTTCTTTTTTGTTTTGAAAGGCAGAGTTATGGAGAGAGAGAGAAAGAGAGAGAGTGAGAGGTCTTCCAAAGCGCTGCTTCGCTCCCTAAGTGGCTGCAATGGCCAGGGCTGGGCCAGTCTGGAGCCAGGAGCTTCCGCTGGGTCTCCCACGTGGGTACAGGGGCCCAAGCATTTAGGCCATCTCCTGCTGCTTTCCCAGGTGCACTAGCAGGGAGCTGGATTGGAAATAGAGCAGCCAGGACACAAACCAATGTCCATATGGGATGCCGGTGCTATGCCACAACACTGGCCCTCAGCACTGATTTTTTCTTAAATTGAAAGACAGAGGGACCTGGAGAAAGACAGGCAGAAATCTCCATATTTGGCTCTCTCCCCAAATGCCTGCAACAGCCAGTGCTGAGCCAGGCTGAAGCCACAAACCCGGAATTCAAGCTGGGTCTCCCATATGGGTGTCAGAGACAAAACCATTTGAGCCATAACCCACTGCCTCCCAGGGTCTGCCTTAGCAGGATGCTGGAATTAGAAACCAGAACCAGGACCACACCGAGGCACTACAAAATGTAGGTGCCTGGCATGTAGGTGTCTGGGCTGCATCTTAGCCACTACGCCAAACGCCCACCCCTGCACTGAGTTGAGAGGCAGGAGAAGGGAAGCATGATCGCAAGTGATGGTGTGGAGTGAGGAGGACATGTGTCACCCTCCGGGCCCAGCGGCCCATGGGTACAGCAGGGGAAACAGCCCTGCAGGGGGCCTGTGCGGAGCCTCAGAGATGGGGGGTGGGAGGTGCTTCTGGGGCACAGGAGTCCTGGGCTGCTGCTTTTTTTTTTTTTTTTTTAAGATTTATTTATTTGAAAGGCAGAGTTGCAGAGAGAGAGAGAGAGAGGTTTTCCATTTGCTGGTTTACTCCCCAGATGGCCGCAACGGCCAGAACTGAGCTGATCCAAAGCCAGGAGCCAGGAGCTTCTTCCAGGTCTCCCATGCAGATACAGGGGTCCAAGGACTTGGGCCATCTTCTACTGCTTTCCCAGGCCATAGCAGAGAGCTGGATCAAAAGTGGAGCAGCCGGGACTCAAACCAGCACCCATATGGGATGCTGGCCCTGCAAGCGGTGGCTTTACCCGCCATGCCACAGCGCCGGCCCCAGTCCTGGACTTCTTGAGGTCACCAGTGTGATGACCAGGACACACTGGTTTTCCTGCTAGGGTCACGGTGATGATGAGGTGGAGCTGTGGAGCTGCAGGGTTCCGGGCCTCTCTCCACTCCCACTGGTGGAGTTGACACATCTGTGAAAGAAGAAGTCCAGGGACCAGGGCAGGGCCCTGAGGGTCCCAGAGATGACTTCTAAGGGACAGTCGTGGAGGTGGCAAGGAAGGGGTGAGGAAAGACGAGCTGAGTCGTCAGAAGGGGCTGGGGGCCTGAGACTCTCTTGGAAGCTGCTTTCTCCCCAGGCCACAGTGGGGTGTGGAAATGATGAAGTAGACTGGAGACAGAACCGCAGGCTCCCTGCTCCGTTCCTGAAGTGTTTTGTTCTGGGAAAAGCTACTCTCTGTGTTAAAACAAACAGAACATGTGCATGACAGCCTAGTGCTTGTCACAGGACCTGGGTCTCACTCTCCTGCTCACTCTCCTGTGGTGCCCACAGCGAATCCATCCTACGTGCCCCCACCCCAGTGCCAGCCGGGGGAGTTTGCCTGCGCCAACAGCCGCTGCGTCCAGGAGCGCTGGAAGTGCGACGGGGACAATGACTGTCTGGACAACAGCGATGAGGCGCCGGCCCTCTGCCGTGAGTGCCTGCTCTCTCTGCCGGCCGCCGGGGCAGCTGGGCGCTGGCAGCGCCCGCCCTGCCTGCTCACCCTGGCCTGTCACATCCACACCCCCAGATCAGCACACCTGCCCCTCCGACCGATTCAAGTGTGAGAACAACCGCTGCATCCCCAACCGCTGGCTGTGTGACGGGGACAACGACTGTGGGAACAGCGAGGACGAGTCCAATGCCACTTGTTCAGGTGTGGACTTGGGGGCCCCAACTGCGCACCCCTCTGTCAAGGAGGCAGGGTGGATGGGGGAGCCAGGCTTGCGGCGGGGCCTCGGGGAGAAACAGAGCTCAGGCCTCCAGGGCAAAGCTGGGGGTGGGGGAGGGCTGTCTGCTCCTAGGCTGGGAGGGCCAAGCTCGCAGGACATGGCACAGCTCCAGAGTGCAGACGGGAGCAAGGCAGGTGGCCCTTCCCCTGGGGGGGGTACCAGAGACCCCTTGAGAGGTGCGTAGAGCATCCAGCCTGAGACCACGTGGATGGTCTTAAACTTCTCCGGTAAGGGTCTCATGGGGCGGGGGGACGGCAGGGAAGCAGAGCAGGTCTCGAGAGGGTCAGGACGATGCCACTCATGCCCATCCCTGTCCCCAGCTCGCACCTGCCCCCCCAACCAGTTCTCCTGTGCCAGTGGCCGCTGCATCCCCATCTCCTGGACGTGCGACCTGGATGATGACTGCGGGGACCGCTCCGATGAGTCAGCCTCCTGTGGTAAGAGGGGTGGCAGTAAGCCCGGACCGGGCCCAGGGAGGGGAAGCCCATGAGCACATGCCTCAGGTGAGGATGTGCAGAGCCACTGCAGCTTAGTACCTGGGTGGCCTCAGCAAGTTTTGTCTGCAAAACAGGAACGCTAATAACACCAACATGCCAGCACTGCCGGGCGCAGCAAGCTCCCACCCAGAGAGCACTTGGCACAGGGCCTGGGTCTGGTGACCGACTGGGGATACGTGAGCAGTGATGCTGTGTCCTCCCCGGGCGCCCCTGCTCAGCTGCTCTCTCTCCCCGACAGCCTACCCCACCTGCTTCCCCTTGACTCAGTTTACCTGCAACAACGGCAGATGTATCAACATCAACTGGAGGTGTGACAATGGTAAGAGTTTCACCCCCATCACCTGCCCTGATGTCCTAGGAAAGCCGGAAACTGTAGCCAGGCCGCAGATGGGAAGGGAAGGGGCCTTGAGAATCAGGCCAGGGCCTCCGGTACCCTGAAGCCCAGCTGGGTTGTCTGGGAGAAGACAGGAGGAGCTGGAAGGGCTTTGGGGAGCCAAGATGGACCGACGGGAGACCCTACCATTGCCAGTCGGCACCATTCCTCCCGTGGGCAGGGCCGGAGCTGCCTGCCTTGTGCCAGGGCTCAGGTGCCCGAGAATGATGAGCGAGAGGGGCAAGAGCAGGGGAAAGCCTGGGATCACCTCACTCCCCCTCTTCCTGCAAACCCCCATCTCCTGTAGTCCTTGGTATAGCCCCCAGGCTCCGGGCTCCAGGCTCGAGCCCACCTGGTGGTGAGCCACGGACCAGGTGACGCCAACAAGCGACTGCGCGTGCATGTGTGTGTTTGTGTGTGTGTGGCCGTGTCAGGCTCTGTCTCGTCTGGCATTGTGTTGTAATGCGCTGCCCAGCGCTGCAGCCTGCCTGTTGTGTGTGAGCGTGGGCTGGTCAGCGCCACGTCGACCCTCATCCCTGCTGTGTCTCGTGTGCCAATGGCTGCCCTGGCGGTTTCTGTGTTTCAGAGAAGGATTGTGGGGACGGCTCTGACGAAAAGACCTGTCCTGAGCCTGCCGGTCAGTGCATAGAAGCACATGCACCATCACCCAGAGCCCCAGCCGCCTCGGCCACCCCCAGGGCCCGCAGGCTTCCCGCCCCCAAGCCGCAGGAAGGAGAGGAGGCAGGGGGTGGGAAGGAAACAGGAGGGATGACGGAGAGCTGGCGGCGAGGCAGGGCAGGAGAGCGTCAGGGCAGCCCGTGCCCTGGGAGAGAGGCAGGCAGCAATGCCCCAAGATGGGCAGAGCACCTGGGTCTTAGCACAGGTCCCGTGGACATGGGCGAGTCCAGCCGCTGCCCCCCCCCCCCCCCCCCCCCGCGGCTAGAAGAGGGCGTTTATTCGCCTTGGGACTCAAGTGTTGTCTCAGACGCCTCTACCCACAGAGGCCCCGCCCCCTCAGCCACAGGCGTCCAGAGCAGGTTGCCCAGAAAGCTTAGGTGCAGGAACAATAAAGCCCCTCCCAGCCCAGCAGAGCCCCCACACACTCCCCCTCCTCTCACCCTCCAAATCTAGAGAAATCTCTGCCTCTCCTGTCTCTCCTGTAAAAGCAGCAGACCCCCGTTCCCACACCCTGCCGAAAGAGGGGACACTTCCTGCCCCCGGCACAGCCTCTCCGACTCAGGGAGGGCCCTCCTGGGTCCCGCCCGCCCCGGGCCATGGTGCATGCTGCAGTCTATGCAGTTTCTGTGTCTTTTCTGTTTGTTGTTTTCTCAGCGGCGGGGGAGGGGGGGGCAGCAGGTGGGCATGAGGAGGAGGAGGAGGCGGGGGCTGAGCTGGGGGTCACAGAGAAAGCTGCCCTGCTGACTGCCCCCCTCGCCTCTGCCCCCCTCCCTTGCCCCCAGACAATGACTGTGGGGACAACAGCGACGAGGCCGGCTGCAGCCACTCCTGCTCCAGCACCCAGTTCAAGTGCAACAGTGGGCGCTGCATCCCCGAGCACTGGACCTGCGACGGGGACAACGACTGCGGGGACTATAGCGACGAGACACACGCCAACTGCACCAACCAGGGTGGGCACCAGCGCCGTGCCCGCCGCCTCGGCTGCTAGCTGAGCGGGGAGGTTCCTATCCCAGGGGAGGGGGGAGCGTGCCAGCTGACGATTGGCCGCGCGCTCTTGAGCTCTCCGAGGGCCTGGCAGTTGGGTGGCCTTGGACTTGAGCTCCAGCTCTGCAACGTATTATCTGAGCGGCCTTGGGTGAGTTGCTTAATCTCTGCTGTGAGTTGCGTCTGCAGAGTGGGGTAATGACAGCCCTGGCATCACAGTGTCCAGGCAGGGATTTAACGAGAAGAGATGCGGAAGAAGCGCTCAGCACAGGGCCTGCATTTGGTAAATAGTAGCTCCAGTGAAGGGTGCTAAGTGAGCAGGAGAAAACGGGGCACACAGGGCTTGGCTGTGCCTGGGGACCGTGGGAGCGGCCTCTTCTGGAGGGCACTGCCTGCCCCCCGCCCTGCGATGTTGACTGCTGTTACGGCGGTTGGGGTTGGTGCACACCCGAGGTCGCCTTGGCTTCAAGAGAAGTCAGAAATGCAGATTGGTATGTGAAAGCCACCAAGTTCTTCACGGTGACACACTCGCTTCCTGGGGCCCCATAGTGGCGCTGCAGAGACAGTGGCCTAAAAAGCATGAATACATTGTCCCCCACTTCTGGGGGCTGAAAGTCTCAGACCAAACTGTTGGCAGGGCTGGGCCCTTCCGAGGTGCCACAGAGCTGTCCCAGGCCTCTGCCCCCGCAGCTGCGGGCTTGCTGGCAATCGAGGGTCTTGGCTGCTGTGTCCCCGTCTCTGTCCTCATCATCACATGGTGTCTTCCCCACATACAGGTGTCTCTCTGGGTCCAAATTTCCCCTTTAAATACGGAACCCAGTCCGGATCGGCTGGAGCCGTCCTAATAACCTCACCTCAGGCCGACCAGCTGCAAAGATCGGGCTTCTGAGTTGGGGCCCAATCCCAGGTGTCATAGGGGAGGGCTTCCGTATCATTTTAGGGACCTCAATTCAACTGGCAACTGGTTGTCAAAGCTTTTAAGATACCACAGGCCAAGTTTCTACAGGCTCACTGGCCCCCCGCCCACCAGCTCACTGGCCCCACCTTGCAGAGCTCAGCCCGAGAGGGAGGACAAGGAGGTGACAGGAGGCTCGGGAAACAGTGCCTGAGTCTCCAAGGTCATCTCTGAGAAAGGCTGAGTGAGGGGGACAGGAGACAGCCCCGTGGGGTGCTGGGAAGGAGGCCCTGGAGGCCGTGCGGTATAGTGGGGCTCCCTGGGCTTGCCGGTGAGCGGGGTAGGCTGGGCCCGGTCACGGCTTCTGTGAGCAGGCTTCCTTCTCCGCGAAGCAGGACGAGAGGGCAGCCGGGGAGCGCTCGTTGACCAGGCTGAGGCCGTGCAGGAGCCGATGGGGTTTGAACCAGGTCCTGTAGAGGGGTTAGACTGCCAGTAGGTGGGCAAGGGGGAGGCTCTTCAGAGGCAGAGGGATGGCACGGGGCGCCCTGTTGTGGAGGCTTAGAGAGTGAGGCTGAGCACTTCAGTAGGGTGGTAGGGGTGCCAGGCTGGGCCAAAGCGAGCCTCGTGTAGGGTCAGTGGGAAACGCAGCCACCCCCAAGGGAGCAGATCATGGCCGCAGGGGAAAGTTGGGCCCTGGCTTGCCTTGGGAGGCGAAGGCGTCCTGGAAGGATGTCGAAGCCAGCAGGTGCACTGTGTCGGGTGCTTCAGGAAGACAACGCTGCAGGGGATCTGACTGGGAGGAGATTCAGGGGCTCTGGGGAAGCTGCTGGAGGTCTGGGCGCGGGTGTCATCTGCGTTCACAGCAGGGAGGGCAGAGGCCTGGGCCTGGCAGCCCTGCGAGTGTGAAACTCAGCCATTGAGGCCGTGACCCCGTGCTGCCCCTGCCCGGCTCACTGCCTCCTGAGTCAGCTCCCCACGCAGGGCCAGTGTGATCCTGATGGAGCATGCGTCAGGCCATGCCCCAGCCTGCCCTCCAGGCTGCACTGGCTCCCTGCAGGCTTGCAGTCATTGCCAAGCCCTTCCCCGCGGCCTGCGGGCCCCTCCCCCATGTCTGCCCTGCACTGCTGCCCGGCATGGCCCTGTCTCTGAGACTTGCACTGGCTGTGCCCTTTACAGGGAAGGAGCCTGCAGATGTCCTTGAGGCTCGCTGTGACTTCTCCAGGCCTCTGCTCGCATGAGCTCTGGCCTAGCAAATGGCCGATCTAGAAGAAATCTTGTGTGTTAAAAGTGGCGGGGTGGGGGTCAGATGAGGGAGGGATCACAGTGTCCCCTAAGCTCCCGCTGGGAGACGGCAGGGCTCGGCCCCCCGAGCTGGGCGTGGTGGGGTGGGGAGGCAGCACTGAGGGTGGCTGACCAGGAGCAGCCGTCCCTCCTGATGCCCCCCGCTGCGTCCCCCTGCAGCCACAAGACCTCCCGGTGGTTGCCACACGGACGAGTTCCAGTGCCGGCTGGACGGACTGTGCATCCCCCTCCGGTGGCGCTGCGACGGGGACACTGACTGCATGGACTCGAGCGATGAGAAGAGCTGCGAGGGAGTGACCCATGTCTGTGACCCCAACGTCAAGTTTGGCTGCAAGGACTCGGGTAAAAAGGAGGGCTGGGGGGAGCCTGGGACAGGGAGGCCATGCTGAGGGCCGAGTGGTGGCCAGGGAGACACCCCGCTCTGCATGGTGGGGTGAGGGCCCTGCGAGACCAAAGGCAGCCCAGAGGAAGCCTATGCCACACATACAGGCCAAGGCACAGGGTGGCCGGGGCCTGCGGGAAGGGCCTGGGAACCACAGCCGGAGCGGGGCGTCGGCACCCGCGGCAGAGGCCTCCTCCGTGGCCCGTGTGGGTTGGGTTGAAAGGGCCTAGAGGATCCTAGTGGCAGCTCAGGCATGACAGTCCTGATCCCACGGGGTCTGGGAACCCTGTCCCCTCCCTCAGCTCGCTGCATCAGCAAAGCGTGGGTGTGCGATGGCGACAGCGACTGCGAAGATAACTCGGACGAGGAGAACTGTGAGTCCCTGGCCTGCAGGCCGCCCTCACACCCCTGCGCCAACAACACCTCCGTCTGCCTGCCCCCCGACAAGCTGTGCGACGGCCATGACGACTGCGGGGACGGCTCGGACGAGGGCGAGCTCTGCGGTGAGGAGCGGCCAGGGCAGCCGGGCCGGGCTCGCACAGGGCTGGGGGTGGGGGACACCCCGGAGCACGGTGAGGGATGCCCCGGGAGCACGGTGGAGGGGCAGCCTGCTCAGCCCCTTGTGCTGCATAGACTGGCACCGTCACTGTCTTGCTGACGAGAAGACTGAGCCATAGAGGGGCTAGTTAGGCAGGTCCAGGTCACACAGTTCCTGCAGGTACGGTCCCCCTCGCCCACGCTTCCCGCAACGCCCTGGGGCAGGAGGTGCAGGCACCAGGCCTGAGTGCTGATGGCCGGGTAGGCTTCCCGGAGGCAGTGGGCCTTTAAGTGGGTTCCCAAGGACAAGCAGAACTTGTAGAGTGAGTGCAAAGGTGGGGGAGGGGGTGCATATTCTAGATCTAAAGGAACGAGGCTGGGGGAGGCGGGGGTCAGGAGAGCCAAATGGTATGGCTCCCGGACGAGCAGCAGAGCCGCCTTATCTGTGCTCGGCCGGGCCTTGGAGCAGCCGGTTCCTTGGAAGGGGAGCCCCAGGAGATAAGGCCCGCAGAACTGCTGACAGGTCGCGGGCAGGCTGCAGATCCTGGCCAGCACATTCCCTGCCACGTCCCCCCTCGCAGCCCACCAGGCTCAGGAGAGGTGGGGAAAGCAGCTGCCCAGGGCTAGGGCCAAGGGCAGGGGTGCCAGCCATAGCCCACGAAGGGGCAGGCAGCTAAGAACCAGAGAGAGAGATGGGGGTGCTGTCGGCTCCAGGGTCTCACCCCCGGCCTGAGGGAGCCTGGGAAACACTGGCAGGAATGGAGAGAGGAGAGGGGGGCCTCGGGCACGGAGCCAGGACTTGGGGCCCAGCAGGCTGAGGTCCAGATGCTGACCCCAGACCTGTCCCCCGGCCCCCCACCTGCAGACCAGTGCTCTCTGAACAACGGCGGCTGCAGCCACAACTGCTCTGTGGCACCTGGCGAAGGCATCGTGTGCTCCTGCCCTCTGGGCATGGAGCTGGGGCCCGACAACCACACCTGTCAGATCCAGAGCTACTGTGCCAAGCACCTCAAGTGCAGCCAGAAATGCGACCAGAACAAGTTCAGCGTGAAGTGCTCCTGCTACGAGGGCTGGGTCCTGGAGCCCGACGGCGAGAGCTGCCGCAGCCTGGGTGCGACACAGGGGCGCGGGGTGGGGAAGGTGGGCCCAGGCAGGCCGGGGGAGACCCCTGAGCTGCCGATAGGCTTGGACAGCCAGATGCCAGGCTCCATTTTCCATTTGGCTCCCCAGTACCATAGCCGACAGAAACCCTGCCTGCCCCCCGGACAGGGGGCACGGGAGGCAAGCCCCTGACCCCATCACGTCCCTTCCACCCCAGACCCCTTCAAGCCATTCATCATCTTCTCCAACCGTCATGAGATCCGACGCATTGACCTTCACAAAGGGGACTACAGCGTCCTGGTGCCTGGCCTGCGCAACACCATCGCCCTGGACTTCCACCTCAGCCAGAGCGCCCTCTACTGGACAGACGTGGTGGAGGACAAGATCTACCGAGGGAAGCTGCTGGACAACGGAGGTGCGGTCGGGGCAGGGTCCGCACAGGCTCACGGGGCTTTGGGCACCCGGGGCCAGAGGCCCAGGTCCTGGTGGCCCCCGGGGGAGGCCTTGGTTCTCCCATCCCCCCTCAGTGCTGTTAATTGGGTTATATTTTGCTGTGGGTCTCAGTGCCTGACGCCCCATAATTATCCTCCACAGAGCTCCCAGCCTGATAATTAAGAAAATGATCGTCCTTTCCTTTGGGACAGCCTGGAGCTCGGCTCCCCAGCTCCTAGAATTGCAGGCTTGAGAGGAAAAAGCCGCTGGGAGTGGAGCATCTGCCCCCCACCCCCGGGCCCTCTCTGCTACTGTCCCAGCCCAAAGCCGCCTGGCTTGTTGCAGGCCTCCTCCTTCAGCCACACACCTGCTATGCCCCTGGGGCCCGGGGGTTCTACAGGGCCAAGATGGCTGTTTAAAATCGCCTGGTCTCAGACAGTCCCCTGAGAAGGCGACATCTGAGCAAAGACTTTGAAGGGCACAGCGTACTGGAGCAGTGTGTGTTGTTTGTTAGTACAGAAAACGCAAAGCCATCTCAAATGTCTGTCCACAAGAGGATGGCTGAGTAAGGGTGACAGCCACACGAGGCGACGGCTCCCAAACCCAAGGCACACGTGCTCGTGCTGGCGTGAGAAACCATCAGAACGTTTGATGGGGTGACTTCTAGAAAGTTCTGTCCTCATACTGAGTGCACATTTGTTCCCCAGAGCCTCCCCCCGCTGCTCTAGTCCTCTCTCTTGCTTGATCTCATGATAGGGCAGGAGCCTGGGTGAGGAGAGTGGGGGTGCTGGGGACCCCCCACTGAGTCTGGGCACATTGGAGCTGCTGGCGCCAGTGCCAGGATTTGGGGCAGGGGACAGTCAGCAAGGACTCCTGGGATTCTTCACCCCACCCAGGAGATGCTAACACCCCAACCGGCTCTCATCCTCCAGCCCTGACCAGTTTCGAGGTGGTGATCCAGTACGGCCTGGCCACTCCCGAGGGCCTGGCTGTCGACTGGATTGCGGGCAACATCTACTGGGTGGAGAGTAACCTGGACCAGATCGAAGTGGCCAAGCTGGACGGGACCCTACGCACCACCCTGCTGGCCGGGGACATTGAGCACCCAAGGGCAATTGCCCTGGATCCCCGGGATGGGTGAGGCCCTGCCCCGCTGTCTTTGGAAGGCCCCACTGCACCTGCTGGGGACACCGCAGTGCTGGCTGCCCCATTACCCTTTACCTCTGCTCCTCCCCTCCACCCCTGCCCTCCTGACCCTCTCTCCCCACCCCCCCAGGATCCTGTTCTGGACAGACTGGGACGCCAGCCTGCCTCGTATCGAGGCCGCTTCCATGAGTGGGGCCGGGCGCCGCACCGTCCACAGGGAGACAGGCTCCGGGGGCTGGCCCAACGGGCTCACCGTGGACTACCTGGAGAAGCGCATCTTGTGGATCGACGCCAGGTCTGTGCCTGCACCACACCCCGCGGGGCCCAGGGGGCAGGAGCGGGGGAAGCAGGAAGAGGATGGTCAAGGGCCAGGCACAGTGGGACGAGGGCAGAGGCTGGGGCCAGGGGCAGTGGGTGAGAGAGAAGAGGGCAGAAGCCAGGCTGTTGCCTGCGGTGACCCCAGCTGGGCTCTCTGTGAGCCCCAGGCCGTGGCCTCCACGGGGGGGGGGGGGGGCACATGAGGAAGGGACAGTGTTCTAATCTGTCTGTCCAGAGAGGGTGTCTTTCCCTAACTCTCTCCCGCGCCCTGAGTGCCGCCTGCAGCCTGGGAAGAAGTGAGCCAGCGCACTCCCCTGGGGGGTTCGGGAACAGGGGCCCAGCAGCTGGAGCCCAGCACCGCCCGGCTCCGGCCTCCGGCCTCCGGCCTCCCTTCTCCCTTGTGCTCGCTCTGACCAGCCAGGCCGGGAGGAAGGGGTGCTGGCTGCGTGCTCAGCAGGCCGGGCTGTGGGCCAGGGCAGGGTAGTGGACACCCCACGCGGGGTGCTAAGGGCTGAGCTCCCCGCCCGCATCCTCACTCTGCCGCCACCCCGCTCTCAGGTCAGACGCCATCTACTCAGCCCGCTACGACGGCTCCGGCCACATGGAGGTGCTTCGGGGACACGAGTTCCTGTCGCACCCGTTTGCAGTGACGCTGTATGGGGGGGAGGTGTACTGGACCGACTGGCGTACAAACACACTGGCCAAGGCCAACAAATGGACCGGCCACAACGTCACCGTTGTCCAGAGAACCAACACCCAGCCCTTCGACCTTCAGGTCTACCACCCATCCCGGCAGCCCATGGGTAAGGGCCAGGGGCCTCGAAGGCACTGGAGAGACGGGCTGGGGTCTGTGCTGGGCAGGCAGGGGCGGGAACAGAGCAGGAGCAGGGGCATGCAAGCCGAGGTGAGAAAGGCCAGGCCTGACCGGCAGTCCCAGGAGCCTCTTGTTCCTCTTTCCGCCCCTGCTCCCAGCTCCCAATCCGTGTGAGGCCAACGGGGGCCGTGGGCCTTGCTCCCACCTGTGTCTCATCAACTACAACCGGACGGTCTCCTGCGCCTGCCCCCACCTCATGAAGCTGCACCAGGACAACACCACCTGCTATGGTAGGCCCACCCCTCCTCCATTGAGGCCAGGCGGCTGAGGGAGGGCTCTCTGGCCCCCAGGATCCCTGTCCTTTAAGTAAGGACCCAGGCACCAGTGCGGGGAGCCGAGGCTGGAGCTTGAGGGGTGGCTGCACCCAGTGGGGCGTTTCCCCAGAGCCCAGGGCCAGCAGCAAGTGGAAGGGACCTCCGGCGTTGGGGGTGGTGGTTGGCTGGGAAGCAGGGAGGCAGGGACTGCCCCCAGCGACCGGCCCTGTGCCCCGCAGAGTTTAAGAAGTTCCTGCTGTACGCGCGTCAGATGGAGATCCGGGGCGTGGACCTGGACGCCCCCTACTACAACTACATCATCTCCTTCACGGTGCCCGACATCGACAACGTCACGGTGCTGGACTATGACGCCCGGGAGCAGCGCGTGTACTGGTCGGACGTGCGCACCCAGGCCATCAAGCGAGCCTTCATCAACGGCACAGGCGTGGAGACAGTCGTTTCTGCAGGTGCCGGCCCCCCGCCCGGCCCCTGGGCCCTCCCCGGTCCAGTGCTCCATACCTGCCCTCCTCCCAGCCCGGGCCCTGCGAGCGCCCAACCATGGGCTCTCCACTTGTGCCCCTAGATTTGCCCAATGCCCACGGGCTAGCTGTGGACTGGGTCTCCCGGAACCTGTTCTGGACGAGCTACGACACCAACAAGAAGCAGATCAACGTGGCCCGGCTGGACGGCTCCTTCAAGAACGCGGTGGTGCAGGGCCTGGAGCAGCCTCACGGCCTGGTGGTCCACCCACTGCGGGGGTGGGTCCGACGCCTGGGGCTGGGGGGCTCGGGGGGAGAGGCTGGGCAGGTGGGCAGCGGGAGACCCTGACGCTGCCACTGTCGGCCCCACCTGCAGGAAACTCTACTGGACGGACGGTGACAACATCAGCATGGCCAACATGGACGGCAGCAACCGCACCCTGCTCTTCAGCGCCCAGAAGGGCCCTGTGGGTAGGAGCCTGCCCTGCCTGTGCCTGTAGCCCTCCCCCAAGTCCCCGAGCGTGAGACGCTCGCGGGGCCCTTGCACCGTCCCAACCTCGGTGACTGTCCAGATGCCCCTTCCACGAACTCTCACCCCTGCCCCCCGCCCTCCTGGTTCAGGCCTGGCCATCGACTTCCCTGAGAGTAAGCTCTACTGGATCAGCTCCGGGAACCACACCATCAACCGCTGCAACCTGGACGGCAGCGGCCTGGAGGTCATAGACGCCATGCGCAGCCAGCTGGGCAAGGCCACCGCCCTGGCCATCATGGGTGAGGGCCCGCCGCGGGGAGGGCAGGCCACGCACAGATGACGGCCTTGGGGCTCCGCGGGCCTCACCGCCTCCTGCCTCCCCAGGGGACAAGCTGTGGTGGGCAGATCAGGTGTCGGAGAAGATGGGTACCTGCAACAAGGCCGACGGCTCGGGCGCCGTGGTCCTGCGCAACAGCACCACGCTGGTGATGCACATGAAGGTCTATGACGAGAGCATCCAGCTCGGTAGGCGGCAGGGCTGGGGCGGGGCCTGGAGTGCAGAGCGGGCAGCGGGGCTGGGGCAGGGGTCTGGAGCTCAGAGGGGGCAGCAGGGCTGGGGCAGGCCCGGAGCTCAGGGCGGGCAGCGGGGCTGGGGCAGGCCCGGAGCTCAGAGGGGGCAGCGGGGCTGGTGGGGCCCAGAACTCAGGGCGGGCAGCGGGCAGGGCAGCGGGCCGGAACGGAAGTGAGAGGCCTTGGCTGCACCCCCCACCGTGGGCTCCTTTTGCTCCTTCCCATGACAGCCTTGGTCACCGGCCCTGGGAGGACAGAAGACCTGGGAGCGGGGTGGGTGGTAGCCCCCACCAGGCCCAGGGTGAAGGTGGTGACCGTCCCGAAGGCCCCCTGACCCTCTGTCTGCCTCTCACCCCCACCCCCCAGACCACGAGGGCACCAACCCCTGCAGCGTCAACAACGGCGACTGCTCCCAGCTCTGCCTGCCCACGTCGGAGACGACGCGCTCTTGCATGTGCACGGCCGGCTACAGCCTCCGGAGCGGCCAGCAGGCCTGCGAGGGTCAGTGCGCGGCCTCTGCTCCCCCACCCTGGCCCACACCGCGGGCAATGCTGCATTCCTCCGGCGCCCTTGGGTGAGGTGTCTGAGAAGCCCCCACGCGGCTGGGCGCCATGGGAAAACCCAGGGAGTGAAAGCCCCGTCCCTGGCTCTGCAGGGGGCCAGCACGGAGGGGAAGCTGGACCGTGGCGTGGCTCTGACTGTCCAGTGCCCACCCATAGCAGGGTTTTGGGGAGCTAGATGCCAGCCTCCTGGCAGAGGTGTGCTGTGAGCTGGGTTTATAGGAAGAATGAGTAGCATTGGGACGCACGGCCTGCAGGAGAAGGTTCTAGGCCCACACAAAGGGGAAGCTAAAGCCGTGCCCCAGCCCAGTGCTGGAGACTGTGCGTAGGGCCCTGAGCCCAGAGCGCTGGGCTGGGTGTGGGAAAGTCCTGGTGATAAGGCGGTGAGGTCGGGAGGGCGGGGCTCCTGCGGGTTCTCAGCTGGTGGTGCCTGGAAGTGGTGTTTGGGGAAGATTAAGCTGGCGGCAGCAGGGGAGCAGGAGAAACCAAGGCAGTTAGACCAGTTAGGAGGCTTTGGGGTAATCCCAGGGTGAGCAGCAGGGTCTGGGCTGAGAGTCAGAGGCGTTTCACGAGCCCCTGTTGACTGATTTATGGGCCCCTGGGAACCTCCGCCTTTGATGTGGGCACGGCAGGGAGGCAACGTTGAGGCTGCGGAACTTCGCAGAACTTCTCAGAGCCTTGAATGTGTCCGTGCACACCAAGAATTCTTCAGGCACGGACTCCAGCATTCAAATATCAGGAACATTAGACTATTAGAAATAAGCACTTCTAGTAAGCAACGTTAGGAGTAAATATGCAAGCACGGCCTGTAGCATTCGGGTTTTTCCCTCACTGGGGCCCCTTTGGGCGTTCATTTGGGGCCAACCTGCATGAGAGGATAAAGGCAAGGGAGGGCTAGGGCTACGCGGGGAATGGAGGGCTGGCAGCAAGCAAGGTGCTGGGAAGGTTTCTGGGTGTTGGAGAGAGGGTGTGGCCTGGACCAGTCAGAGGGAGGACAAAGAGGAAGCTAAGGTCAGGCGGAGTGCCAAGCTGAAAATCTAGATTGGAGACGTCCCATCCTGATTGTCTGAGCCTCCCCCAGGGCCTCTGTGGGGAGCCGCCCGCCTTGTGTTGTAAGGGCCAAGTGAGGGGAGAGAAAGCCGCGTCTCTGCTGCCCCCTCATGTCCGTGAGAGGTCCTGCAGGCACTCGCCCTCTAGCCAGGAGGACTTTCTTCAGCAGCGCCAGGCTCTGGGTCTCAGACACCTTTGGGTCAGGGGCGATGGCTGGGGGGAAGATACCAAAGAGGAAGCAGAGAAGAGCGGTGTGAAGGTAGCAAGAGCCAGGCTTCAAGGAGCGTCGCGAGGCCCGTGCCTGAGGGGTCATTGCCTTTCAGGCGTGGGCTCCTTTCTCCTGTACTCCGTGCATGAGGGAATTCGGGGAATCCCCTTGGATCCCAATGACAAGTCAGACGCCCTGGTCCCTGTGTCAGGGACCTCGCTGGCTGTTGGCATCGACTTCCATGCTGGTGAGACATTGGGTGACGGGGGATGGCGGGACGTGACCCAGGAGCTTGGGGACCTGCACTGGCCCCCAGCACCTGACACCTGCTGCATGATTCTGGCCCCTGGTCTTGCCCCCGCCACACCGGGTATCCTCACGTGGGCACCTCCACTTGCAGAGAACGACACCATTTACTGGGTGGACATGGGCCTGAGCACCATCAGCCGGGCCAAGCGCGACCAGACCTGGCGAGAGGACGTGGTGACCAACGGCATTGGCCGTGTGGAGGGCATCGCAGTGGACTGGATCGCAGGTGGGTGCTGGGGCGCCTCAGAGGGGATGGGAGAGGAAGTCGGCAGGGACAGATGGACAGCTGCAGGGGTCCCTGGGGCTGTGTGCGTGCCCCCCACCAACCTCCCTGCACCCCACTCCCTCCGCAGGCAACATCTACTGGACAGACCAGGGCTTTGACGTCATCGAGGTGGCCCGGCTCAATGGCTCTTTCCGCTACGTGGTCATCTCCCAGGGTCTGGACAAGCCCCGGGCCATCACTGTGCACCCGGAGAAGGGGTGAGCAGCTGGACGGGCTGGCTCGGGGCCAGCCCTGGCACTTTTGTGATCTGGGTTCTCACGCCCGTCCCCTTCGTCTCCACACACAGGTACCTGTTCTGGACTGAGTGGGGCCAGTATCCGCGCATCGAGCGCTCGCGACTGGATGGCACCGAGCGGGTGGTGCTGGTTAACGTCAGCATCAGCTGGCCCAACGGCATCTCCGTGGACTATCAGGTTTGGGCGTGACCATGGAGCCGGTGGGGAGAGCCCCGGCCAGTGAGAGAGCAGAGGGCAGGGGCCCAGCTCCCACCCAGAGCAGGACTCCTCTACCCCAGAGGCGACGTGCAGAGCAGAGGGACCCGGGGGACGGGCAGGGGTGAGTGGGGAGAGCAGGGGGTGGGGGTCCCGGAGTGAGGTGGCATCTGTGCCCGCAGGATGGGAAGCTGTACTGGTGCGACGCCCGCACCGACAAGATCGAGCGCATCGACCTGGAGACGGGCGACAGCCGCGAGGTGGTCCTGTCCAGCAACAACATGGACATGTTTTCCGTGTCTGTGTTTGAGGACTTCATCTATTGGAGTGACCGGTGAGGGCTGCTCTTCCGTGTGCCGTCCTCACCCCGTCCCTGCCCTGCGCGCGCCCCGCTCACGCCTCTCCCTGCCCCCAGGACTCACGCCAACGGCTCCATCAAGCGCGGGAGCAAGGACAACGCCACCGACTCCGTGCCCCTGCGAACCGGCATCGGCGTCCAGCTCAAAGACATCAAGGTCTTCAACCGCGACCGGCAGAAAGGTGTGAGGCTGGCGCTCTGGGCCAGGGCCAGAGCGACAGGGGCTGGGAGAGAAGGTGGAGCCTGGAGGGGTGCCCTCCAAAGGCCTGAGAGACCAGGAATGGGGGGAGGGGAGAGGCTGGCGACAAGGGCTGATCTGGGAGTTGAGGGATGAGGGCCTGGAGGGTTGACTGAGCTGGGGATGCTGAGGCAGAGCAGGCGCCAAGGTCAGGGTCCAGGTGACAGGAGCACCAGAGAGCCCCTCCCCCAGGCAGACCCTGCCCCCTGTGACCTCCCCCTCCCCCCAGGCACCAACGTGTGCGCCGTGGCCAATGGCGGGTGCCAGCAGCTTTGCCTGTACCGGGGTGGGGGCCAGCGAGCCTGCGCCTGCGCCCACGGGATGCTGGCGGAAGACGGCGCGTCCTGCCGGGAGTACGCCGGCTACCTGCTCTACTCGGAGCGCACTATCCTCAAGAGCATCCACCTGTCGGACGAGCGCAACCTCAATGCACCTGTGCAACCCTTCGAGGACCCCGAGCACATGAAGAATGTCATCGCCCTGGCCTTCGACTACCGGGCGGGCACCTCCCCGGGCACCCCCAATCGCATCTTCTTCAGTGACATCCACTTTGGGAACATCCAGCAGATCAATGACGATGGCTCGGGGAGGACCACCATCGTGGAGAGTGAGTGCCCGGGGGCCGGGGGGGCCGCCACAGACTCTCACAGCCCTCCCCTGCCCCACATCCGAATCCCACCTGCCGCACTGTCCCACAAAAGTGGCAGTCCAGCTGCGCTGAGCCCGCTGTCAGCTACATAAAAGTCTCCTTATTTGGAGTCGCTGTTGCCCAACCCCCCTCCTCCCTTGTCATCCCCTCCCCCATTCCTCCAGGGATGCCCAGAGTCAGGCCAAAGTCTGGAGCCCAACACTCACAGCTCCGGCTGCAGACACAAGCTGGGGTTCCACGCTGGCCCCTTAGGATCTCAGCAACTTGCACAGGCTTGCTTCCCTGGTCAAGCCTGGGTGTGCTGGGCTGTGTAGGGAGACGGGCTCCCCACCCCAGCTCCGGGCAGTCGAGCTCAGCACCAGGGGCCAGTGCGGGTGCACGGGGAAGCAGTCGCAGGCTTAGACTGTCATCCAGGACGGCCCTGGGCTCCTTGGGAACTGCTGTTTGTGTCCACTCCCTTTCCTCCTTGGGCTCATTCATTCATGCATTCAGCTGGACCATAGCAGTGAGCTGGGTAACAGTGGGGGGGCCAGACCCGGCTCAGCTCCAGCCTCATCCCAGCCGGGTCAGGAGAGTATCCCGGCCGCCCCTCGGCCCAGGCCGTGCTGCAGACTGCAGTATAGCACACAGGCCCCTCTTAAAACCTACGGCCATGCTGTTTGAGAGGCACAAAGAGCTCCCCCATCCTCTGGTTCATTCCCCAAAGGCTTGCAACAGCCAGGGCTGGACCAGGCCGACGCCGGAGCCTGGAACTCCACCCAGGGCTTCCACGCGGGTGGCAGAGACCCACGCTGTTGAGCCATCCGTGCTGCTTCCCAGGGTGCACTTGAGCAGGAAGCTGGAATCGGAAGCAGAGCCAGGACTCAGACCCTGGCACTCTGATAACAGGGGTGTCTTAACCCCTGTGCCCAGCGCCTCCCTGCCAGCACTCCCATCACCCTGCTGCTTGAAGGCAAGAAAACCCCTGGTCTCTTCCTGGCATGAAGCTTTCAGGCCTGTCTGTCTCCTTATACATTTTTTTTTTTTAATTTGTAAGTCAGATTATAAACAGGAGGGAGAGACAGAGAGAGAGAATTTTCCATCCACTGGTTCACTCCCCAGATGGCCACAACCGCCAGGGCTGAGCCAGGATGAAGCCAGAAGCTTCATCTGTGTCTCCTACGTGGGTGGCAGGGACCCAAGCACCTGGGCCATCTTCTGCTGCTTTTCTCGGGCCGTTAGCAGGGAGCTGCATTGGAAGTGGAGCAACTGGGATACAAACTGGGATGTTGGCATTGCAGGCCTACTATTTAAAAAAAAAAAGTATTTTTAAAAATTTATTTATTCAAGGCACCGCGGCTCAATAGGCTAATCCTGCACCTAGCGGCGCCGGCACACTGGGTTCTAGTCCCGGTCGGGACGCCGGATTCTTTCCCGGTTGCCCCTCTTCCAGGCCAGCTCTCTGCTGTGGCCCGGGAGTGCAGTGGAGGATGGCCCAGGTGCTTGGGCCCTGCACCCCATGGGAGACCAGGAGAGGCACCTGGCTCCTGCCTTCGGATCAGCGCGCCGGCCGTGGCGGCCATTGGAGGGTGAACCAATGGCAAAAGGAAGACCTTTCTCTCTGTCTCTCTCTCTCACTATCCACTCTGCCTGTCAAAAAAAAAAAAAAAATTATTTATTCGAAAGAGAGAGTTATACACACAGAGATTTTTTTCATCCTCTTGTTCACTCCTCAAATGGTCACAATGGCTGGGGCTGGGCCAGGCAGAAGCCAGGAGCCAGGAACTCCATCCAAGTCTCCCATGTGGGTGCAGGGACCCAAGCACCATCTTCTGCTACTTTAAGCAAGCACATTAGCAGGGAGCTGTATTGGAAGAAGAGCAGTCGGGACTTGAACTGGCGCTCAAATGGGATGCCGGGGCCTCAGACAAACAGCCCAACCCACTGTGCCACAGCTCCGGGCCTCACGCTCTTGGTTCTATAAGCAGAGTTAAGATGTCTACTTTCCTAACCAATCAGGGTCAGAGCCTTGTTAAGTAGGACGCTTCCCCAGACAGCCCAGGTCGGATCTGATTTACTGAAACCCAACATGAACTCAGCTTGGCTGAGCTCCAGCAAAACACAACCCCTACCACCGAGGCAGGCTGAGCCCATAGAGGGGGCAGGGGGCAGGAGGCGGACTGTGGGTGCGCTGGAGGTCGGACCTGGGCGCCCTACACATCCACACCCTCCCTCCCCCTTCCAGCCTGGGGGGATAGATGCCCCCGGCCACCCCACCCCCGCCCCCTCCTGACCCCCAGTTTCTCCCGTGCCTTCACAGACGTGGGCTCCGTGGAAGGCCTGGCCTATCACCGTGGCTGGGACACGCTCTACTGGACAAGCTACACGACGTCCACCATCACCCGGCACACGGTGGACCAGAGCCGCCCAGGGGCCTTCGAGCGTGAGACAGTCATCACCATGTCTGGAGATGACCACCCGCGGGCCTTCGTGCTGGACGAGTGCCAGAAGTGAGCAGCAGGCCGGGGGAGGGGGCGCCAACAGGGCCACCCGGGGGTGCGGGGGCAGGAGAGCCGGGCGCCAGCCCACATGCCGCCTGCCCCTGCTGTGTGTCCTGGGGTGAGCTGCACACCCCCTCTGGGCTTCAGTTTCCTCGGCTGTGACAGGAGGATAATATTCCAGTTCCCCAAACCAAGGGGTGGATGGAGGGCTGTGGTGGAGGCACCTGGCTTTGTGATTGAGTCACTCGTCTGAGAGCCACGTTCCAGGCCTGGGGTAGCTGCTTTTGGGCCTCAGAGTGCAAAGTAAGGCAGAGAACTCCACTGAGCCCAGGTGGCTGTATGGCTGCCGGGGGCTCGGCCAAGCCCCTGATGGGGGTGGTGGGGAGTCACACAGGAGGGCAGCAGCGAGGGCCGGCCCAGGGCTGCCCACAGCATCGACCAGAGGCAGCCTGGAGGCGGGGACTGGCACCAGGCCTGCCGTGATGAAGATGAGTGCAGCCCAGACAGGGGCGCGCCTTGAGCAAAAGCCAGGACGAGGCAAGGCTCAGGCGGAGGGGCCGGCAGGGGGACCTCCCCCACGCCGCCAGGCACGGGGAGCTGGCAGCAGGTCACGCGGCAGTCAAGGGCACAGCCAGGAAGAACGTGGGAGGAAGATCCCTTGGGTGGGTGTTCTCCAGCCCCCTGGGGTCCGCCTGCTCTGCTCTCCCACAGGGGCAGCCCCCGGCCCCTCCGAGCAAGGGGCCACCCCCTCGCCTTAGCAGTCCTGGCCCAGATGTGAGCAACACTTTTTTCCCCCTGATTCAGCAGCCCTTGGAATGTTTTCAAAAAGCTTTACTAGGAAACTAAGAGACAAACAAAACTCCAAAGCAGCTACATAGAAACGGCGAGTGTGCCCAGCCCTGGCCCAGCCCGCCCGCCCGCCACCGCCGAGCCAGCACAAGGCCCCTCTGTTCTGCCTGCCTTGGCCCCGTGTGTGGTGGGCACGGCCAAGCTGACAAAGATCGAGACTCACCTGCCCTGACCCTTGGTGACCGCACCTGTCCCCCACGGGTCTAGAGCCCCTCCCCCCGCTGCAGAGCGGCCATTGCAGGTTCCCTGCCTGTCTCCTACCCCCTCCCAGGAGCAGCCCAGCCCCCGAATGGCCCCCTGCCCAGTTCCTCTCTTCTGAGCCCAGGAGGTTCTGCCGGGCATTTAGCATGTGGCTTCGAGAATCAGCCAGGTGCCAAGGGCCCAGTGGGGACACAGAGAGCCGAGGGCCCTGTCTCGGGTGTGTCTGATGCGGCTCCCGCGAGGCAGCAGGAGCTTCGTGGCTGCATGCCGGGGACCTGTCCCTGCTAGACGTGTCCTCACACTGGTGGTACTGAGCCCTGCTCCACAGGGTCACTGGAATACACTGAGGCTGGGGCGGGGCAGCCCCAGGGGAATGCTGGGAAAGTCTGGGAGCAGGCATCGTGGGAGAATTGCACGGAGCCAGCCTGGCCCCAGACAGAGAGGCTCGAAGGGCCCCGCTCCCTCCCGAGCTCACCCTGAAGCTGGCACTGGGGCGCTGGTGGCCCCTGGGGGCGCACAGCAGGGTGGCAGGATGGCCTGTGGTCCTGGCTGCTGAACCCCTGGCCCAGGAATGCTTTCCTCCTCCCCCTCCTCCTCCCTTCCCCCTCCTCCCAGGGAGTTGTCCCAGACCCCAGCACCAACAGTCGCATCCCACATATAAGTTTGCCATACCAGGGGTGTGGACCAGCACATCCGGTCCAGCCCTGGCGAGTCAGGGAAGGGGCCTGCCGTCGGGGTGCTCTCTTGAGGCAGCTAGAAAGGGTTGTCCCCTCCCTCCCAGCTCCCATGGTGTTTCCAGGAGCCAGCAGGAAGCCGGCCCTCCCCAGCCTGCGTGCAACCTTTCCCATAGCACAGCTTCTTCCTGGCGTGCGCGCTGGAGCCGCTGAGGGGCAGGGGCTGGGAGGCGTGGTCATTGCTCTGAAGGAGGTGATAGCCTGGGGAGAGGTGTGCCAGCAGCAGCCTGAGGACTGACCTGTGCCCAGCACAGCTGAGGGGCAGGGGAAGGAGCGGGGCCCGTTGGAGCACTGGCAGATGAACGAATGCAAGTGGCTTTTGGGCCCTGGGTGGTTCTCAGCTCCAGTGTGCCCGAGGGTGGGGGGGTGCCGGACGGTGCTGGCTCCCCTGCCAGAACCTAGTGTGCAGCTCTGGGGTCAAGGCCCAGGCCTCGCCATCCAGTGCAAGTGAGCTGAGGCCACGCTGTGACACCCACTGGGTGACCACCCCCGCGGTCTTCCACATGCGCCCCTCGAGCCTCGCCCCACCCCCAGAGCACAGCCAGCTGCGCCCTCACCCCCTTTACGGAGAGGAAGCCACGGCTCAGGGTGGGGTCTCGGAGAGAGTGAGAGGTACGTTCGAGGTCAAAGCTGGGGCTCGACCCCAAGTACGTGGGGGCCCTGAGAAGGGATTCTGGGGGCTCACCCTGGTGCGCCCTGCACGCAGCCCTGTCTCCCTGGTGACTGGGAAAGGGCCGGCTTCTTCACAGAGAGAGGCGCGGTCACCGCTGTAGCTGTGGAAGCACTCCAGGTGTGCAGCCCGTATGTCCTTAGCCCGCTCGTGTCCATCCCACAGCCTCTTTGAGGAACAGGCACATCATCCTCCCCACTCCACAGAGGAGGAAACTGAGGCTCGAGGCAGTTCAGGAAGGTGTCCAAGGCCACCTCTGTGCTAAGTGGCAGAGTCAGGACAGGACCCCCAGAGTCTACACCATGTCTCATCTCAGCCAGCACAAGCGATCACGTCACTGGGGCTGTGGGGTGTACATGCACTGCGTGTGTGGCAGCCTGGCCCTTCCCAGACTGCTCATCCCATCCTGAGGTTGCCTCGCACTCCGGCCTGGGGCACGTCCTGGACTTTGCCGTCTGTGGCCGACTCCCCGGCTCTGACCCCGGTCCCTGGGCCCCTCCCCCTGCAGCCTGATGTTCTGGACCAACTGGAACGAGCAGCACCCCAGCATCATGCGGGCAGCCCTGTCCGGCGCCAACGTCCTAACTCTGATCGAAAAGGACATCCGCACGCCCAACGGCCTGGCCATCGACCACCGCGCCGAGAAGCTCTACTTCTCTGACGCCACCCTGGACAAGATCGAGCGATGCGAGTACGATGGCTCCCACCGCTATGTGAGTCTGCGGGCTACATGAGGGGGAGGCCAGGGCAGGGGCCAGCTGGTCGACCGAGGGGAAGCCTGCCTGGGCCCAGAGCACCAGGCCGGGCGGCGTGTGGCATGGTGGGAACAGTTGGGAGCGGGTGAGAAGCCCCACCCGGGTCCTGGATGGGCTTGGTCTGCTCAGCGGTGAGACCAGGGGGAGGTGGCATGCGTGTGCATGTGCATGTGTGTGCATGTGTGTCAGTGTGTGTGCGCGTGTGTGTGAGTCCTTCTTGGCATCGGTAACGGTGCTTTTTCTGCAGGTGATTCTGAAGTCGGAGCCAGTGCACCCCTTCGGGCTGGCTGTGTACGGGCAGCACATCTTCTGGACGGACTGGGTGCGGCGGGCCGTGCAGCGGGCCAACAAGTACGTGGGCAGTGACATGAAGCTGCTGCGTGTGGACATCCCCCAACAACCCATGGGCATCATCGCCGTGGCCAACGACACCAACAGCTGTGAGTGGGGCCGCCGCCCCCAGCCTCGCTCTCCTGCCCACCTCGCACACCAGCCTCGTCCAGCTCTGCGGGGCTTCCGTTGCACACACACAAGCCTGCCTGGGCCCAACGCTCCTACCCAGCCCCCTAAGACTTCTGTGTACGCACCCAGAGACTGGGCTCATGCCTGGGCCCATCCACCGGAAGCAGTCGCTCCTGCATACCTTCCAGCTTCATGTTCTTGGACACCCTGTCCCCACACCCATCATTTCCCTACCTGCAGTCACACACACACCCCAGAACCTGCTCAGGCACAGCATGCCAAACACTACCCACCACCCCTGCATGCCCGTCTAGCTGCACCTGGCTGACCACGCCTCATGCACACTCCTCACGTGTGCCCTGGACCCTCCAGCACCTACACGATCTCAAGGCTCACTAGCATCTCCCCAAAGCACCCCTCAAAGTCCACGGAACCTCAGCAGGAGCACCCACGTCCTCTCCCTTCCATCCCCCGCATCCTGGCTGGCCAAGCACCACTGGGCGTGCATGAGCGTGCGGGAGGGAGGTCCAGGGAAGCAGCACCACTGGGCGAGCATGAGCGTGCGGGAGGGAGGTCCAGGGAAGCCGGGTGTGTGGGCGGGGGGTACACAGAGGACACTCTGCAGCCCGTGGTCACTCCATCCCTGCTCAGGCGAGCTCTCCCCTTGCCGAGTCAACAACGGGGGCTGCCAGGACCTGTGTCTGCTCACTCACCAAGGCCACGTCAACTGCTCGTGCCGAGGGGGCCGCGTCCTCCAGGAGGACTTCACCTGCCGAGGTGAGAGGGAGGGAGGAGGAGGCTTGTGGGAGGCAGCTTCCTGGCCAGGAAGGGCCCTGGCTCATGGCACTTCCTTCCCTTCCCCCTCAGCCATGAATTCTTCATGCCGGGAGCAAGACGAGTTTGAGTGTGCCAACGGCGAGTGCATCGGCTTCAGCCTGACGTGTGACGGCGTCTCCCACTGCAAGGACAAGTCCGATGAGAAGCCGTCCTACTGCAGTAAGGCGCCTGCTCCAGCCCCCACCTCCTCCGGCCCCCAGCCCCTGGGAGCACGAGGGTGGTGCAGTTCCATGGTCTAGGTGTTTTGGGAGCCCCTGGGAGGACAGAGCCACCAGCAGCCTGCACCAGGCAGCCCCGCCCCCAGCCGGCTGCTGACCCGCCCCTCCCCCACCCTCGCAGACTCGCGCCGCTGCAAGAAGACTTTCCGTCAGTGCAACAACGGGCGCTGCGTGTCCAACATGCTGTGGTGCAACGGGGCCGACGACTGCGGCGACGGCTCTGATGAGATCCCCTGCAACAGTGAGTGCGCCCCGCCCCGCCCCCAGGCTGGGCCAGGCTCTGAGGGCGGCGCTGGGCCCTCCCTGTCCCCACGGGGAGAGAGGCCTCTGGCCTAACGGTGCGGGGCCTGTGGCGTTCCAGAGACGGCCTGTGGGGCGGGCGAATTCCGCTGCCGGGACGGGTCGTGCATCGGGAACTCCAGCCGCTGCAACCAGTTCGTGGACTGTGAGGACGCCTCGGATGAGATGAACTGCAGTGCGTGAGCCTCCCCTCTGCCAGCCCTGCCTGCCTCCCAGCCCCTCCCGCCTCAGGCCCTTCTGCACCTGCCCCGTCCCAGGCCGCCCCGCCTCCCTCCCGCTCCCGGGCTCTCCCGGGATTCATGAGGGGCAAGAAGGGCACACAGAGGCTCCTAGGACTGGCGGCTGCCCCAGGGTGCCTTAGAGGAGCCAGGTGGCACCCATCACCCCCCACCCCGGCAGGTGCGACCGACTGCAGCAGCTACTTCCGCCTGGGCGTGAAGGGCGTGCTCTTCCAGCCGTGTGAGCGGACGTCACTGTGCTACGCGCCCAGCTGGGTGTGTGACGGTGCCAACGACTGCGGGGACTACAGTGACGAGCGCGACTGTCCAGGTCAGCCCCGGGCACCTGTGCGGTAGGCACTGGCCCCAAGGCTGCAGGCGCCTCCCTCACACGTGCCTCGCCCCCGCCCCCGCCCAGGTGTGAAGCGCCCCAAATGCCCCCTGAATTACTTCGCGTGCCCCAGCGGGCGCTGCATCCCCATGAGCTGGACATGTGACAAAGAGGATGACTGCGAGCACGGCGAGGACGAGGCCCACTGCAGTGAGTGCAGAGCACCTGGGGCCGGGCTGGGCCGCAGAGCACAGAACCATGGGGGGGGCCCCCTCCGAGTCCCTCCAGGAAGCGCCCGCTGTGGAGAAGGGCACCAAGGCCATCGGCCCCTGCCCGCGGCTCAGCTGCTCTGGCTCCAGCCTGGGGCCCCATCCCCCAAGTCCTGCCGAGCCCCAACGGCAGGGGCCCCAGGGACCTCTCCCACCCTCTCTGTCCCGTCTCACCGTGGTTTCCCATCCCCAGACAAGTTCTGCTCCGAGGCCCAGTTTGAGTGCCAGAACCATCGCTGCATCTCCAAGCAGTGGCTGTGTGACGGCAGTGACGACTGTGGGGACAACTCAGATGAGGCGGCTCACTGTGGTGAGGGCCGGGCGGGACCGAGCCGGGGAGGCGCCCCGGGGGAGGGACAGACCCCCACCCCACGCCCCTGCACGGCAGAGGGCTGAGTCCCTTGCCTGCCCCTGAGTCTCCCTGGTTCCCTGATCCCCGCCCCGCAGAAGGCAAGACGTGCGGCCCCGCCTCCTTCTCCTGCCCGGGCACCCACGTGTGCGTCCCCGAGCGCTGGCTCTGCGACGGTGACAAGGACTGTGCTGACGGCGCTGACGAGAGCATCACAGCCGGCTGCCGTGAGTGGCAGGGGCCACCGTGAGGAGCGGGCGGGCAGCGCAGGGCCAAGTCCCACTTTGCAGATGGGGAAATTAGTCAAGGAACGGGAGGTGCTGCAGCAGGCGCCCAGCCTCCCTGCCCGGGGCTCAGTCCACTGTCGCCACTGGGGCCGCGGGAGGGGCAGGGCAGGGGAGGGGCAGGGCAGGGCAGGGGCAGCGCTGAGGGAGCCGTGTCCGCCGCTGTCCCCAGTGTACAACAGCACGTGTGACGACCGGGAGTTCATGTGCCAGAACCGTCAGTGCATCCCCAAGCACTTCGTGTGCGACCACGACCGTGACTGTGCCGACGGCTCTGATGAGTCCCCGGAGTGCGGTGAGCCCCCAGGCCTCCGTGGGAGGCGCCTGCGTGCATGCGTGCATGCGTGCGAGGGCCGCGCCCAGGGCTCCTGCCTCACCGGCCTCTCCCCCACCCCCAGAGTACCCGACCTGCGGCCCCAGCGAGTTCCGCTGCGCCAACGGGCGCTGTCTGAGCTCCCGCCAGTGGGAGTGTGACGGGGAGAATGACTGTCACGACCACAGCGATGAGGCCCCCAAGAACCCACACTGCACCAGCCCAGGTGGGCGCACGCTCCCCGCCGTCGCTGCCGCGCGCGCTCCCCGGTGCCTGCCGCCCCGCTGACCTGCCCCGCCCCTCTGCAGAGCACAAGTGCAACGTCTCCTCGCAGTTCCTGTGCAGCAGTGGCCGCTGCGTGGCCGAGGCCCTGCTCTGCAATGGCCAGGACGACTGCGGCGACGGCTCAGACGAGCGCGGCTGCCATGTCAACGAGTGTCTCAGCCACAAGCTCAGCGGCTGCAGCCAGGACTGCGAGGACCTCAAGATTGGCTTCAAGGTGTGCCCGGCCCCGGGGCTGGGCGCTGCGCTTCACCCCCATACCCGGCCCCGATGCCCGCGCCCGACCCCTCATGCGTTCGCTCAGCCAGTGTTTGGTGCGAGCGTCTGCCGTGTGCAGGGCCCTGGGCTTAGGGCTGCCTGCCTCCCCCTGGCCTCTGACCTGCAGCATCCGGGCGGGAGACCCAGACCCCTGCTGCGTCCCCAGCTCAAGATCCCTGTGCCCACAGTGCCGCTGTCGCCCCGGCTTCCGGCTGAAGGACGACGGCCGGACGTGTGCGGACGTGGACGAGTGCAGCACCACCTTCCCCTGCAGCCAGCGCTGCATCAACAGCCACGGCAGCTACAAGTGTCTGTGTGTGGAGGGCTACGCCCCCCGGGCCGGCGACCCCCACAGCTGCAAGGCTGTGACCGGTGAGACGGGCGCTTGCGAGGCGGGTAGGGGAACCAGGGCTGCCAGAGGCTGCCCCAACCAGGAGCTGAGGCCCGGATCCTCTGTCTGCAGACGAAGAACCCTTCCTCATCTTTGCCAACCGCTACTACCTGCGCAGGCTCAACCTGGACGGCTCCAACTACACGCTGCTGAAGCAGGTGCCCAAGCCCCGCCTCCTCACCCAGGACAGCCTCCCCCCGGCCCTGCCTCTCCCCCAGTCCTGCTTCCAAAGCCACCCTGCCCGGGCTCCCGGGGCCCCTGCTGCCATCAACTCACTCCTTCCACTCTCCCCACTCGGCACATTCAGGGCCTGAACAACGCGGTGGCCCTGGACTTTGACTACCGAGAGCAGATGATCTACTGGACAGACGTGACGACCCAAGGCAGCATGATCCGAAGGATGCACCTGAATGGGAGCAATGTGCAGGTGCGGTGAGGGCGGCGCTCCTCCGTGGGCACCCCTCAGATGCACACGGCCCCCGCCCACCCGACTTCCTGCCTCCTTTCCTCACTGCGTCACTGCGTGGGTCTGCTCCATGTAGCTTCTCCCTCTCCTGCAAGCCCTGAGCCCAAGCTCCTCCCCCACCGCCATCCCCTGATCTCCCTGGCTCTCCGAAGTCCTGGGGCCCCAGGCCTGACCGCCCTTACACCTGTGTCCCTGGCACTGCGGGCTCCTGTGTGTCCTCACTCATGTGCGGGCCCCTTTCCCAGCACCCCTGCTGGTGCTCGTCCCACACCAGGCCAGGGCTAGGCGCCCGCTGTCCTCCCAAAAAAGCTGGGGAGGCTTCCGTGTCGGGGAGCCTGAGCCTTTGTGAGGTCACCCAGAGCCCATCCTCCTCTGCCCCTGCCTGCAGGTGCTGCACCGGACAGGTCTCAGCAACCCTGATGGGCTGGCTGTGGACTGGGTCGGCGGCAACCTGTACTGGTGCGACAAAGGCCGGGACACCATCGAAGTGTCCAAGCTCAACGGGGCTTACAGGACAGTGCTGGTCAGCTCTGGCCTCCGTGAGCCCAGGGCTCTAGTGGTGGATGTGCAGAATGGGTATGTGGCCAAGGAGGGTTGGGGGAGCCCCCAAAAGCCCGTGGTAGCCTCAGGCCTGCAGGCTCACTGCCCTCCTACCTGCCAGGTACCTGTACTGGACGGACTGGGGTGACCATTCCCTGATCGGCCGGATCGGCATGGATGGGTCTCGCCGCAGTGTCATTGTGGACACCAAGATCACGTGGCCCAACGGCCTGACACTGGACTACGTCACTGAGCGCATCTACTGGGCTGACGCCCGCGAGGACTACATTGAGTTTGCCAGCCTGGATGGCTCCAACCGCCACGTGGGTCAGTGTGCCAGTGAGGGCCCCTGCTCCCAGCAGAGCAGGCCCAGTGGGTCAGGGGCTGAAGCAATGGCAGGGGCAGAGGGGGAGGGGTCAAGTTTTTGAGACAAGAGAGTGGTGCAAAAGCCAGAAGGCCTGGTCTGAGGACACCACTCACCAGGGCGCTCCCTCTGGACCCCAGCTCTGCTGGGAGGCAGAATGAGAGGCCCACGCCCATGTACCCTTCTGAGCAATGGCGATGGGCAGCCCGGGAGGAAGGGCAGCGCCTCTCCCTTCCTGGCGGGAATCGGGCCCCTCTGAGGGCCAGAGCACACCATGCTTGAATTCCAGCTCGGCCGCTTGTTGGCTGTGCAACCTTGGGAAGTCACAGAACCATCTGGAACTGGGGCTCACGCCCGCTTTGCAGGATTGTGGTGGGGGTGAAGGAGGTCAAGTGGTCACCCTGGGCTGAGGCCTGCCACGCCTGTGTCCCTGCTCCCCGCAGTGCTGAGCCAGGACATCCCGCACATCTTCGCACTGACCCTGTTTGAGGACTACGTTTACTGGACCGACTGGGAGACTAAGTCCATCAACCGAGCCCACAAGACCACGGGCGCTAACAAGACGCTGCTCATCAGCACCCTGCACCGGCCCATGGACCTGCATGTCTTCCACGCCCTGCGCCAGCCGGATGGTATGCGAGCAAGGGGTGGGAGCAGGCACAGGTGCTCAAAATGGAGCACCATCAACTTCATGCCAGCCTGGTCCAACCCCAGGGTCTTGTAGCAGCAAGGCCCAAGCCCAGTCGGGCAGCAGTGGGGAGAGGAGTGGAGGCAAGACCCACAGGCAGGCAGCTGTGGTGGGGGAGGACACAGATGGTGCAGGGGTGCAGGACTGTGGGTCTGGGGACCTTCAGAGGGGCCTCTCCTGTCTCCGGCTTCAGCTCCCTCCTGAGAGAGAGAGGCAGGACTTAGTCCCAGGCCACCTCCGCTCAGGAGGAAGTGGGCTGGGCAGCCTTTGGAAGACCAAGACATGTCCCTAGCGCCTGCAGGGACAGTGGCCATAAAGGAGACCCAGGCACCTGTCACTCAGCCGCTCTCTCCCCGGCAGTGCCCAATCACCCGTGCAAGAGCAACAATGGGGGCTGCAGCAACCTGTGCCTGCTGTCCCCGGGCGGGGGCCACAAATGTGCCTGCCCCACCAACTTCTACCTGGGCGGCGACGGGCGCACCTGTGTGTCCAACTGCACGGCAAGCCAGGTGAGCCTCTCCCCGAGCTCTCCCCACCCAGCACCTCCAGTCCTGCTCAGACCCCAGCGCCCACTGTGATGTCCCCACGCGGCTGACTTGTCCACGCTAACACCCCCACGTTTCTTGCCTACCTCTTGTCTCCCCACAGCAATACTTGTACACCTGTCCCCTCCCAACAAACATCTCACGGCCTAGCCATTACCCTCCCTTGCCAGCACCTGCCCCCCAAGCCCTGACTTCCACCCCCACCCCGACGCCCCACAGACCCTGCCTGGGCCCCCTGCACTTGTCATGCCCTCGCCACCCCTGGGAAACATCCCGGCCCCTCAGAACAAAACCTTCTGAGCTCCCAGGGTCCCCACCAACCCCTCTTGCCCCACTGCCCTCCAGTTTGTGTGCAAGAACGACAAGTGCATCCCGTTCTGGTGGAAGTGTGACACGGAGGATGACTGCGGCGACCACTCCGACGAGCCCCCAGACTGTCGTGAGTGCCCCGGCAGGGGGACTGGGGAGGCTGGCGGTGGCGCCGGCCACACCCACCCCAGCTGCTCTGACTGAGCCCTGCCTTCCCACAGCCGAGTTCAAGTGCCGTCCAGGTCAGTTCCAGTGCTCCACAGGCATCTGCACAAACCCCGCCTTCATCTGTGACGGGGACAATGACTGTCAGGACAACAGTGACGAGGCCAATTGCGGTAAGGGGCTGCCCAGCTCCCCGCCTCCTTCCCGCCCCTCTCCAGGATTTCCAAAAGCACGGGCGGGGTGTGGGGGTGGATCTCCTCTCGACGCCCTGAGGGAATGGGTGCCCGCCTCCACCCCTTGGCCACCCTCCTGACGCGCCCCCTCCCGTCCCCACAGACATCCACGTGTGCCTGCCCAGTCAGTTCAAGTGCACGAACACCAACCGCTGCATTCCCGGCATCTTCCGCTGCAACGGGCAGGACAACTGCGGTGACGGCGAGGACGAGCGAGACTGCCGTGAGCGCCCGGGCGGCCGGCGGGGGGCTGCAGGGACTCGCGCTCCCAGAAACCCTCCATTGACTTCCTTAGATGGGGCCGTAAATTATATTGGGTGTAACTTGGTTGGCTCGTAAAAGCCATCATGCTTGGCGTAAAAATATGCAGGTCCAGACAACAAAAAAGCACCAGCTTCGGACATAAACTGACTCCCCCACCCCCACCCCCCCAGAAACTGCGGGCAGGACCAGGGCAGAGTGGGGGTTGGGAGAGGGAGAGGACGGCCACTGTGAACTGGGCTGGAGGACGGAAGGGGAGGGTGCTCATCCTCTCACCCCGCCCCCCGCAGCCGAGGTGACCTGCGCCCCCAACCAGTTCCAGTGCTCCATCACCAAGCGCTGCATCCCCCGGGTCTGGGTCTGCGACAGGGACAACGACTGTGTGGACGGCAGCGATGAACCCGCCAACTGCAGTGAGTGGCCCGCACCCCCGGGGCCCCAGGAGAACCCCTGCGCGGCCGCCCCAACCCCCACCCCCGCGCAGGAGGCTCAGCCCCGCCCGTGCCCTGCCCTGCATGCAGCTCAGATGACCTGCGGAGTGGACGAGTTCCGCTGCAAGGACTCGGGCCGCTGCATCCCTGCGCGCTGGAAGTGCGATGGTGAGGACGACTGCGGTGACGGCTCCGACGAGCCCAAGGAGGAGTGCGGTGAGCCAGCCCCCGACCCATCCCACTAGGGGCGGCGGGCAGGGCCGGCCTGCCTGCTCACAGCCTCTCTGCTTAGCCCTGGCCCTGGCCCAGCCACTGTGGGGCTGGCACAGAGAGGCCCAGCTGGGGCTTACTTTCCCAGATTCCAACCTCATCCCCCACCCACCCACCTCCTAATTCCCGCCCCTGCCCCCACCCACGCCTCATAGGTCTACCCCGCGGGGTCAGCTCATCTCCCCGCCCCAGAGCAGCTGCCCAGCCCCCGACATCCCTCCTGCCCCAAACCTCCTTAGAGAACCCATATCTCAGAACCCTGCCTGGGCTCCCCACAGCTGACCCTCAGGAGCTCTCTCCCTGCCGACTAAGCCCACCCGATACCCCCAATCCCGCCTCCCTAGGCCACGCCCTCCAGGCCACGCCTCTCCCTCTCCCAACCCCCACCCTTCCCTGGTCCTGCCCTCCAGGCCACGCCCATTGCGCTCCCTAGACCACGCCCATCTGAGCTCCCTCTCAGCCCCCAATCCCTCCTCCCTAGACCACGCCCTCCCGGCCGCGCCCACCGCAGGCCTTCCCCCGCCCCGTCCCGCCTCCCTGGACCACGCCCTCCCGGCCACGCCCACCTGAGGCTCTCCCTCCCCCGTTCCGCCGCCTAGACGAGCGCACCTGTGAGCCCTACCAGTTCCGCTGCAAGAACAACCGCTGCGTGCCGGGCCGCTGGCAATGCGACTACGACAACGACTGCGGGGACAACTCCGACGAGGAGAGCTGCAGTACGTCCCGCCGCGCGCGCGCGCCCCCGCCCGCAGGCACCGCCTCCCGGGCCAGGGGGCGCAGGAGCCCCTCCCGCCTCGCCCCTCCATGCTGTGTTTCTGAGTTTGTGCCATTTCACCTCATCTCATGTTTCTCTCCATTTTCACACTGTCCTCTCGGGCTTGCAGAGGTAGGTGTCTCTGACGCGCCTGTGCTCCTACCACACCCCTGCCTCTGCCCCGGAGCCCGCCTGCCCCGTGCCTTCCTCTACTGGCCTCTCCCAGACCCTGGTGCTTGTCTTAGTGGTCCTGCCCCTCCCCCCACCCACCCACAGTCTGTCCTGAAGGCAGGCCAGGGACCCAGGCCCTCTGCTCTGTGTCTGTCCCCAGCGGGGTAAGCGTGAGCACCCTCTGTGCCTCCAGCCGGTCCCATGGGAACAGCCGGCTGGCGGTGCCCAGGATGCTCCAGCATCTTGGTCACTGTCCGGTCAGCTGGGGCCCCTGAGGTCACAGGAATGGGCCTTGGGCTCGGGAGGCTCCCTCTGCGAGGACTGGAGCTGCCTCAGAGGCGAGGCCCCATGCCCACCCTCCTGGGGCCTCTCTCCCCTCTCCTTCCCCCAGCGCCGCGTCCCTGCTCCGAAAGTGAGTTCTCCTGTGCCAACGGCCGCTGCATCGCCGGGCGCTGGAAGTGTGACGGGGATCATGACTGCGCTGATGGCTCAGACGAGGTGGGCGGGGGGGCCCACGGGAGGGAGGAGGGCACCTCAGAGGAGTGGTGGCCAGGGCCCCGGCGGAGCCCGGAGCTGACCAGGCTGCCCGCTGCCGTGCCCACAGAAAGACTGCACCCCGCGCTGTGACATGGACCAGTTCCAGTGCAAGAATGGTCACTGCATCCCCCTGCGCTGGCGCTGTGACGCCGATGCCGACTGCATGGACGGCAGCGACGAGGAAGCCTGCGGCACTGGCGGTGAGCGCCCCACCTCTGTCTTGCACTGGTCACGCGATGATTTTTTTTAGCACTTACATACTTTTTATGTATTTTATTTAAAAGGTAGAATTAGAGAATGAGGGAGGGAGAGAGAGAGATCTTCCATTCACTGGTTCACTCCCCCAAATAGCCACAATGGCCAGGGGCTGGGCCAGGCTGAAGCCAGGAGCCAGGAACTCCATCCGGGTCTCCCACATGGGTGCGGGGGCCTAAGCACTTGGGGCATCCCCCCACTGCACTAGCTGGAAGCTGGCTCGGAAGTGGAGCAGCCAGGACTCCGGTCGGCACTCCTATAGGATGCCAGTGTTGCGGCAGCGGCTGAGCCCGTCCCACCACAGCGCTGGCTCCTGTGCAGCAAATGTTACTGAGCACGCAGAGTGCACCAGGCTTTGTCCTGAGTGCTGGCAATACACTTCAAAACACTCAAGGAAAAAATGGGTTTCAAAAACAATCTTGTTTGGGTGCAAAACATTGAAATCCATGCATAGATTTTCCTAATATGCCTTTTCTGGGAATGTTTGGAAGACCCGCGGTAAGCCGTAAGCAAGATACTGGCTGCTGGCTGCCTTCCTGGAGAGGCTGTGCCCATCAAGCAGGAGTCTTCGGGCTCTGTGCACCTGGCTGCCTAAAAAGCAAAGTCCTGCCCACTTCCCTATCCTGGGGCAGGGAGTCCACCCCTGCTCCTGGCTGAGCCTGTGCCGGAGGAGGTGGGGGCTTGGAGCAGCAGCCCCTGCTGTGATGGCGGACAGGCACTCGACCTGAGTCCCCTCCTCCAGCCCAGGGCTGCTCCTCTGCACCTGCCACTACCACCAGAGAAGGAGCATGGGTTCCCAAAGTGGGGCTTGTCCCCTACCCCTGGCTACCCCAGGGGCAGTTTCGCCCTACAAGGCCTGGGTCCAGTCTGCTGGTGCCCGCTGCTTTCCTGATGACCCCTCCATGGAGGGCGGGGTCCGGGCAGGACACTGCCCAGTGCCCACACTCACAGCTCATTCTGGCGTGCAGTGCGGACCTGCCCCCTGGATGAGTTCCAGTGTAACAACACCCTGTGCAAGCCCCTGGCCTGGAAGTGTGACGGCGAGGACGACTGCGGGGACAACTCCGATGAGAACCCCGAGGAGTGCGGTGAGATTTGGGGGCAAGGGCGGGGCTCCCAGGTCGGGATCCGGTTCCCAGGCTCCCCGGGACTGATTCCAGCTCTGCGCCCTCCTGGCCACTGCAGCCCGGTTCATGTGCCCTCCCAACCGGCCCTTCCGATGCAAGAACGACCGTGTCTGCCTGTGGATCGGGCGCCAGTGTGACGGCATCGACCACTGCGGGGACGGCTCAGACGAGGAAGACTGCGGTGAGCAGGGGCTGGTGCGGGGGGGAGCTGCACAGGGCTGAGTGTGCATCTGGGGCACGGACTCACCAGGGAAGGCGGGGATCCATTGCGGGGAGCCTGGAGGCCCTTCCCTGGGAGAGAAGCAGGTGCCTGCCGGAGGCTTCCTGAGGCTGTGGATCTGCAGGCGGAAGCCGGAATCAGTGCTAAACAGTTTCCCTGGCGAGCTTGACAAACAGCCAGCCTGGGACCTCCCAGCTTCTGCGGGGTCTCTGGGGGAAGAGGGGCAGTAGCAGGGCCTGAAGCCCCGCCCCTCCTCAGAGCCCCCCACGGCCCAGACCCCCCACTGCAAGGACAAGAAGGAGTTCCTGTGCGGGAACCAGCGTTGCCTCTCCTCCTCCCTGCGCTGCAACTTGTTGGACGACTGCGGGGACGGCTCGGACGAGGAGGGCTGCAGCATGGGTAGGACGCAGCGGGCACCGGGCTGGCGGTGGGCGTGCTGGGGGAGGAGCTCGGGGAGGGGACCCACTCTCTGTCGCCCGCAGACCCCAAGCTGACCAGCTGCGCCACCAATGCCAGCATTTGCGGCGACGAGGCCCGCTGCGTGCGCACCGAGAAAGCGGCCTACTGCGCCTGCCGCCCGGGCTTCCACACCGTGCCCGGCCAGCCCGGATGCCAGGGTGGGAAACGGGATCCAGAGGGGGTGGGTGGGTGGGAGGCCCAGACGCAAGGCAGCCCTTGACCCTCCCCTGTGACCACCCCCCAACCCCAGACATCAACGAGTGCCTGCGCTTCGGCACCTGCTCGCAGCTCTGCAACAACACCAAGGGCGGCCACCTCTGCAGCTGTGCCCGGAACTTCATGAAGACGCACAACACCTGCAAGGCTGAAGGTGCGGGCCCGCGTCGCGCGCACACCTCCCCCACCAGTCCCGGGTCAGGTGCACACGCAGACACGGGCACTGACGCCGTCACACATGCCTGCCTGCACAGAGTGCTCGCCACTCACACACACCCACCATGTGTGCACACACCACCCAGTCCCGTGCCCACGGCCACCCACACCCCACCTGCCCCTGCACCTCATGATGGCATGGTGTAGCAGGGGACACAGGAATTGCCATCCAGGCAGAAGGGGCTGAGGCTGGACACCACCCCAGCAGGGGCGGGGCGAGCATTAGCTTCTGCTTGGAGCAGGCGGTTTAAGTAGGGAAGCTATGGGTAGTATGAAAGGGGCTGGGCGTAGTGGGGGTGCACATCCCAGCTGCCCTGCACCCAGCTCCAGGCCCAGATGCCCCAGCGGCAGCCCCAGCCCCTGCCCGACATCTGGCCACTCGCCCCTCCAGGCTCCGAGTACCAGGTCCTGTACATCGCCGACGACAACGAGATCCGCAGCCTGTTCCCTGGGCACCCACACTCGGCCTACGAGCAGGCCTTCCAGGGGGACGAGAGCGTGCGCATCGACGCCATGGATGTCCACGTCAAGGCCGGCCGTGTCTACTGGACCAACTGGCACACAGGCACCATCTCCTACCGCAGCCTGCCCCCTGCCGCACCCCCTACCACTTCCAACCGTCACCGGCGGCAGATCGACCGCGGCGTCACCCACCTCAATGTGAGTGCCCAGCCAGCCACGCATTGCAGAACAGACTTTGAAAAGGACAGTGGGACAGGGCCAAGGGGGAGGGTACGTGGAGAGCGAGGGTTGTGTTCTGGGTTGTGTTCTGAGTCCCGGCCACGGGCAGGCAGCACAGACAGAATCTGCAGGAGCTGGCGGGCTGAGGGGCCTGATCGTCACCTGCGCCGTGGGCGCTCGGGGAGGAGGAACTGGTGGGACGCCTGGGAAAGCCAGGGGCCTGGCTGTCGGTGTAGGGTGCCAGTTCCCCAGGGACAGTGGTGGCAGGGGAGAGGAGGCGGGCAGACAGGGAGAACCCGGTGTCCGCTCAGATTTCAGGCCTGAAGATGCCCAGGGGCATCGCCATTGACTGGGTGGCTGGGAACGTGTACTGGACTGACTCGGGCCGCGACGTGATCGAGGTGGCACAGATGAAGGGCGAGAACCGCAAGACGCTCATCTCGGGCATGATCGACGAGCCCCACGCCATCGTGGTGGACCCGCTGAGGGGGTGGGTGAGGGCCCTGGGGGCCAGCTCCACGCCGGGGTGGGGCCCAGCAGCTCCATGGGGCTGCTCCAGGCCTCTCCTCTGCGCGGCCCCCCCACCCCGCCCCAAATGACTCCACCCACTTTAGAGTAGAAGACTTGACCCGGTCGGGGGCCGGCTCCCTGAGTCTCTGGAGGAGGAGGACAGGACCCCTCTTCCCAAAGCCCATCAGTCCCCGTGGCCAGCCCAGGAGGCCCACACTCGCCCTCCTCCCTCCCCAGCACCATGTACTGGTCAGACTGGGGGAACCACCCCAAGATCGAGACGGCTGCGATGGACGGGACGCTTCGGGAGACACTGGTGCAGGACAACATCCAGTGGCCCACAGGTCTGCAGGGCCGGGAGCCGGAGGGAGCTGGCCACCGTCACACAAAACCGTGGACCAGGAGGGCGGGGTGGGGGGGCGGATTTCCCAGAAGAGGTGACTGGCAGTGGTCAGGTGAAGCAGGGGGAGCTGTCGCACACACAGAGACGGCGCTGGGGCAGAGAGGCTGGGCGCTCACAGCCACCCTGCCCCGCTCCCAGGCCTGGCCGTGGACTACCACAACGAGCGGCTGTACTGGGCAGATGCCAAGCTTTCGGTCATCGGCAGCATCCGGCTCAATGGCACCGACCCCGTCGTGGCCGCAGACAGCAAACGAGGTCAGAGCCGGCCATAGCCTCGCCCCCGCCCTGCCAGCAGGCCTGAGGCCCACCCTGACCCTCTGACCCACTTGTCCTTGTGAGCGATGACTGAGTGGCATGATCGGTGGCATTAGCACCTTAGCAAGTGTGGAGGAAAGAGCAAAACCCTGCTGTGGCCCCGAAGTCCTGGGGTGGTGGGTGCTTCTGCCGGCAAGGGCCAGCCGGAGTCTGCTTTTGCCCTGCTAAGTTCCCTTGTGCCAAGGAGGAGGGGGAGGGGCGGGGCCAGGGCCTCACTCCCCTGTGATGCCGCCTCCTCCTGCCCCACAGGTCTGAGTCACCCCTTCAGCATCGATGTCTTTGAAGATTACATCTACGGCGTCACCTACATCAACAACCGCGTCTTCAAGATCCATAAGTTTGGCCACAGTCCCTTGATCAACCTCACAGGGGGCCTGAGCCACGCCTCTGACGTGGTCCTGTACCACCAGCACAAGCAGCCCGAAGGTGGGGCTCGGGGAGACCAGGGGCTCAGGACGTGCTGGGGGTGCACGGGGCTCAGGGAAGGGCCCTGCTCACTGTCCTCCTGCCCCCCCAATGTAGTGACCAACCCCTGTGACCGCAAGAAGTGCGAGTGGCTCTGCCTGCTGAGCCCCAGCGGGCCCGTGTGCACCTGTCCTAATGGCAAGCGGCTGGATAACGGCACCTGCGTGCCCGTGCCCTCTCCAACGCCCCCACCAGACGGTACGCCCCCCTTCCCGCTGCTTGCTGCCCCCCACCCCCGGCTCTGCCTGCTGACGCTAACGGTCAGTCCTCGCTGTAGCTCCCCGGCCCGGGACCTGCAACCTGCAGTGCTTCAACGGCGGCAGCTGTTTCCTCAACGCCCGGAGGCAGCCCAAGTGCCGCTGCCAGCCCCGCTACACGGGCGACAAGTGTGAGCTGGACCAGTGCTGGGAGCACTGCCGCAACGGGGGCACCTGTGCCGCCTCCCCCTCCGGTACGCACCACGCACCGGCAACCGCTCCTGGCCCCTCGGTCCCAGCCCCACGGCCCGCGGGCCTGGCCTCGGGCTCACGCCCAGCCCCTGCCTCCCTCTCCACAACCCCTGCATCCCTATCCCCTGGGCTCTGCCTCCCACCCAGGTCCTTCCAGCCCTGTTTCTCTACAGCAGGGCCGGGTGGTCCCGCTCACACATCCTCTCCCGCCAGGCATGCCCACGTGCCGGTGCCCCACGGGCTTCACGGGCCCCAAATGCACCCAGCAGGTGTGTGCGGGCTACTGTGCCAACAACAGCACCTGCACCGTCAACCAGGGCAACCAGCCCCAGTGCCGATGCCTCCCCGGCTTCCTGGGCGATCGCTGCCAGTACCGTGAGTGAGCCATCCCCGGGCCCTGGGGGCGGGGGGTGTGGCAAGAGTCAGGGATCCCCAGAGCACAGTGCGGTGGGCACGTGCCCAGGCTGCCGGTGTGTTGGCACACCTCCCTGACAGAGTGTGCGCCCTGTCATCAGGATTATTCTCTGTATCCTGGAGCCTGTGACATGGGGACACTAGGAAGCCCAGGAGAGGTGGGATCCTTCCACAGGACCTGAGGGGTCCCCAGTGCCCGGCCTCCCCCATCTACCAATGGAAGATCTTGGTGAGGGCGGGACTTGAGATGCTGCCTGTCCTGCCCCTGACTGCAGGCCAGTGCTCCAACTACTGCGAGAACTTCGGCACGTGCCAGATGGCTGCCGACGGCTCCCGGCAGTGCCGCTGCACTGCCTACTTCGAGGGCCCCAGGTGTGAGGTCAACAAGTGCAGCCGCTGCCTCCAGGGAGCCTGCGTGGTCAACAAGCAGACCGGAGGCGTCACCTGCAAGTAAGTGGTGCCCCACCTCCACCATCCAGCCTGGCCCCAGCCTCGTGCCCCCCACTCCTGGCCTCCCAGCCCAGCCCCTATTCCTCTGCCTCCTTCCCGCAGCTGCACCGACGGCCGTGTGGCCCCCAGCTGCCTCACCTGTGCCGGCCACTGCAGCAATGGCGGCTCCTGTACCATGAACAGCAAGATGATGCCCGAGTGTCAGTGAGTAGGGCCTGGGCCTCCCCCCGGGCAGAGCTCCTCCCGCCCTGCCCCAGATCTGAGCCCCCGCAGTCCTGACCGGGTAGGGGGGGCAGGCCTGCTCAGCCACGCCCCTCCCATCTGCAGGTGCCCACCGCACATGACGGGACCCCGGTGTGAAGAGCAGGTCGTCAGCCAGCAGCAGCCGGGACGTGAGTGGCAGGGCTGGGGCTGGAGCAGGGGACCTGTGCCCCCCACTTCCCTGGGCCCTTCTGACTACGCGTCCCTCCTGCCTCCAGATATGGCTTCCATCCTAATCCCGCTGCTGCTGCTGCTGCTGCTGCTGCTGGTGGCCGGGGTGGTTTTCTGGTACAAGCGGCGAGTCCGAGGGTGAGTCACTGGCGCCTGGCAAGTTCTGGCCGTGGTTTTGCCACCCACGCCCTACTCCCTCCCAGAAGTCCCTACTCCTCACACTGCTGGTCTTGCAGGGCCAAGGGCTTCCAGCACCAGCGGATGACCAACGGGGCCATGAACGTGGAGATCGGGAACCCTACGTACAAGATGTACGAAGGCGGAGAGCCGGATGACGTGGGCGGCCTGCTGGATGCCGACTTTGCCCTGGACCCTGACAAGGTGGACAGGGCAGACACAGGGTGGGGGGACGGCTCCCAGGGCAAGGCCAGGAGGCTGTGGGGGGACATGGGGGTGGGCGGGGCCACAGAACCCGGCCCCTGCGCCCCTGCGCCCCTGCTGACTGCTCTGTCACCTTGCAGCCCACCAACTTCACCAACCCTGTGTACGCCACACTCTACATGGGGGGCCATGGCAGCCGCCACTCCCTGGCCAGCACGGATGAGAAGCGAGAACTCCTGGGCCGGGGTCCCGAGGACGAGATAGGGGACCCCTTGGCATAGGACTCCCCCCAGAGAGCCTCCCACCCCCTGCCCGAGGGTTTCTCCAGCGAGCCCCCTCCCCAGCCAGCCGGATGTATAAATGTAAAAATGAAGGAATTACTTTTTATATGTGAGCGAGCAAGCCAGCCAGCGAGCACAGTGTTATCTCTTCCCAGTCCCCTCTTCCTGCCTGCCCCTCACCACCCCCACGCTGCCTTCGGGGGGAAGCAGGGAGGGCTCTGGGGGCTCCTTCAGCTTCATAGGGTCAAGGGGCCACTCCCAGCTGCCCCCCAGACGCACCCCACCGGGAGAGCTGGCCGTGCTGCCTCCCCTCCCACAGCAAGACACTTTGTCAAGGCGTCCCCTCTCAGCCCCCACCCACTTACCCACCCCCAGCCCCCCCGGGGGCGCATTTCGGGTCGGGAGGGTTCTTTACGGCCCTGTCTGGCTCTGGCTGAGGCCGGAAGGAAAGAGTGGAGACTTAGTTCTTGGGGGAGGTCACCCCAAGCCCCAGCCCCTATTCTGGGGGCACCTCTGAGATGGCCACACTCAGCACCCCTCCCAGACAGGCCCTCCCCCGCTCCCACCCCCGTCCCCCCCCTCCCCAGCCACAGGAGGGGGAGGAGGCGGGGCACGCCAAGGAAGGGCAAGCGGGCAGCCCCGTTTTGGGGACCTGAACGTTTTAATAATTTTTGCTGAATTCCTTTACAACTAAATAACACAGATATTGTTATAAATAAAATTGTTAAAAAAAAAAAAAGAAAAGAAAAAAGACGTCGGTGTCTGCTTGTGACTGCTACTCTGAGAGCTGGAGCTGCGCTTGCCTGCTTCAACCACCAGAGGGAGTGCTGCTCGCTGCTGGAGGCAGGCTTGAGCCTGGGCTTTTCAGGGCCTGTTTGGGGTCTTGCCACGCTGGGGAAGGGGGTGGCAGTGGGCTTGGCTGTGAGACCTTGAGCCCGTGACTTCACGGGTCCGGACCTCGTGTGCCCTCTGGCTCCAAGACGTTAACTCCGAGATGCACTTCTGTGCACTGTCACTTCCAGTGGACGCGTCCACCCCTTCCAAAAACCGTCTCCCACAGCAGCTAACAGGTGCACACCCTGGGCTTGGCGGGGGCTGCCTCAGGCTTCGGGCGGCCCCCTCTGCCCAGGTTTGCTCTTGAAGTGGTAAAATCTCACTTCGTGGAGACTCAGAGGCCTCTTTAGAGCGAAACCCTGGAATGAAGAACGCTGTGGCGGCCGCCAACAGACCCAGCTGGAAGTCCAGGGGCAACAGGAAAGGGCTGTGGCAATCACGGGCATCCCGGGTCTACTTCGGCTCCTGCCCTGGGGCTGGAACCCCTTGCCAAAGGTCACACGGCTCTGTGCTCCCCAGGGCTGAGAGAAAGGGAGCTCCCCCACTCTGCCCAGCAGCACAGGAGCCCAGGGAGGGTGCTGGCCATGCCTGTAGGCCCCTTAGCAGACTCCCAAAGCGAAGGACCGCATTTCATCCCCACCCCCCCACACTGGTTCACCTTCCCGGGGGGGTTCCTCCCTCCCTTCCTCCTCTCCTGGGGAAAGTGTGGATAGTGGTGCCTCCAGAAATGAGTCCTCCCATTCCCTCTTAGCCCTGGGCTTCCATCCCTGGCCTCCTGCTCCAAGTCCACTCCTGAGACCTTCCCCTGCCTGCCTGGGAACCCAAGAGCCCACCACGGGGCTGAGCAACCCAGCTAGAAGGGAAAAAGGGCTTTCTTGTTGATTGCTGAGCGGGCTGTGCCTCCATCCGGCCACCAGGTGGCGTCCACACTCCTACAGAGCTGCTCATCCTGAAGCCCCGCACAGCCCCCTCTATAACACACACTAATTATGCACCTGCGGGGGGACCCTAGCCCAGCCTCTCACTTCCTTCCCTCAGGCTATTTTGCCACACCCCCTCCACCCTCTGCCAGCCAGCCTCCCCCCTCCGTAGCAGTTCCCCGCTCCCCTCCACTGGCCCCACCCCCTCATCCCCTCCCTCTGCCAGCCCGTGCATCTGGCGCCCCCGGGGAGCCACTGATTCTCCGCCTGTCGCCTCAAGATCCCGAGCAAAGCATGGAAAGGCCCCCACCCCGGCTGCGGTTTGGAAGGCACAGCCTTCTGGTCAGCACCCTGACTCTGTCCAGGACCTGCCAGGCGATAGTCCACCAGGAGGCAGTCCTCCAAGATGACCTGCCTGCCAGGGGGTGGGGGGTGGGGTGGGGGGACCAAGAAGAGCGGGGGAGGGGGCAGAGCCAAGAACAGAGGCCGAGACAGTCAGAATGAGAGGCAGACTCAGAAACAAGAGTATCGAGCAGAAGCAAAGAGCCAGGGGGACGTGTGTGTGTGTGTGTGTGTGTGTGTGTGTGTGTTTGCATGCAAATGTATAATGGTGAGAAAACGGGATGACCTGAGACTGTAGCAACAAGGGACAAGTAATGGGGTGGGCCTGCAAGGCTTCAGGATGATGGGCATCTGTCCTGATGTACCCGCTGCCCCCACCCACCCCCAAAGCAGCCCCTGGGTGAGGGACTTGGGCTCTCAGATTCTGTGGCCTGGAGCCTGGACATTTCTGCCCATTCTTGCTCACTCCTCTGTGCTACCCCTCCCCGGGGCTCCTACCTCCTGGCTTCTGTCTCCCTGGATGTCCCAGTCTGCCTCCTCCAGCATCCCTATCCTTTCCCTGACCTGTGCGTGCGTGTGTGTGTACGTATGACATCTCATACTTACCTTTGTACATGCCTCGGCGGGTCTTCTGGGCTGACATTGCCCGAATGCACCTGTCTCTGTGTGTGCTCTTGGCCAAGGGGGTGGGGAACAGAGCTCTCTGAGTACCTGGCTGGGTGTGCTCATCTCTTGTGCGGGTATGTGTTTTTCTCCTACACTGTGCGTCTGTGTGTGTGTGCACAAAATGAGCATGTGTGTTGGTGTGCACCCTGGCTGTGCACCTGCTCCTGTGTGCTGGTCTCCACGAGTGCTCTGCCATGTGGGTGCACCTCCACGAAGGAGCCTGGCCCCGTGGATGCAGAGCGAGCACACCTAGGAGGGGCTGTGTTGGTATCTCGGGGTGCACGCCCCTCTCTCCATCTCTTCGCTGGCCAGGATCTCTCCTGTCTAAGGTGTGGGTCATACCACAACCTCGGTATAGCCTCAGCGCATAGCAACAGCGACAGCTAAAGACTCCAGGGCAGGGAGAGAGACTACAGGGAGGAGGGAGCAGGAGGAAGAAACAGCCAAGACAGGGACAGAGACAGGGCTGGGGCTGGGGACAGAGACAAGGACAGAGACAGACCGGGAAGGGGACGAGGATCAAGAAGAGCTAATGGTGAAAGATGGGACGGCGACAGGGAAGGGACAGAGGCTGCACCAGGAGGCTGGGCCGGCGGCTACGAGAAGGACTTCCTGCCCAGCCCCCTCGTGGGGGTCTGCGCTGTGGGGCGTGGGGGGGGGGCAAAGGTGAGCCGCCCGTCTCGCCGAAGTGTCCCGGGGCCGCAGGGGTGTCTTGGGGCGGGGGCGGGGCGGCGGGCGCCGTTCGTCAGCCCTATTGACAGACGTGATGGGGTTTCCGTCCGTGATCAATGATTCTCATCTCCGGGCCGAATGAGCCGCGGGGCGCCCATCCATCCCCGTCAGCGCCGCGCGGCGGCGGCCGCCCGAGGCCCCACCCGCCCTCACCTCGGCCCCTGCCCTGCTCCGGCCCGGGGACCCACCTTGGCCCGGAGCACCGAGAGACCCTGGTCCTGCTGCGCCGCCGGGCTCCGGCTCCGCTGTGTCCCCCGCTTCGTGTTGCAGGTCCCTAAACCCAGAGCCCCACGCCCTGCCCCGGTCCACCTGGGTGTGCAGAGCCCGCAGGTGGGGTACACGGCCCCTGGGCCCCTCGAGCCTCTCGCTTCGCACCTGGGCCAAGGGGCGTGTCCGGGGCGTGTCGGGGTGAAAGTCACCTTCGGTGCCCCCAGCTGGGCGGGAGGGGGCGCGCGGGGCGCGGCCGGGATTGGAGCGGCGCGGAGCCCCGCCCCCCGCCCGCCCGAGTCCGACCCAACTTTCTCCCCCTCCCGCGCCCCGCCCCCAGCGCCGGCTCCGCTCCTCGCGCGCAGTCCGCGGGCCGCGCCGCCTGCTCCCGCCGCCGCGCGCCCGCCCGGAGCCCTGCGTCCCGAGGCCCGGCTCCGGCCCGCCCCGGGACCCGCCCGCCCGCCCGGGAAGATGCGGCTGCTCCCGGAATGGTTCCTCTTGCTCTTTGGCCCGTGGCTCGTGAGGAAGGTAAGGGCGGCGGGGCTGGGGCGCGAAGGTCCCGGAGTGCGAGGGGCTCGGCGCGCCCGCCCCGCCCCCAGCCCCGAGCGGCCCAACTTTGCGCGGCGTAGGGGGACGCGGACGGACAGATCGCCGGGTTCCGGACTGGATCTCTCCCAGCGCAAGTTAGCGGAAGGCGAGAGGGGGCGCGGGGTGGAGGCCGGCGCGGGTGTGGATTCGGGCGCGGCGGGGGAGGGGACAAGGCGCGACCCGCGAGTGCGCCAGACAGAGCGGGAGTGCGAGACAGACAGACAAGCCAGCAGGGTGTCAGCCTTGCCGGCTTTCCGCGCCAACCTCGCTCGCCTTCCTCTCTGTCTGTCGGTCTTTCCAACCCTCCACCCCCGCCTCCCCGTCTCTCTTCTCTGCACTTGTCAAGATGCCAGGGAGGCTCTGGTTCCGAGCATACACGGCCGGAGCACACGCGCACACACGGACCCACACAGACACGGCTGAACTTGGCTACAGTCTCCCATTACATTTCCCGCGGAGACACCATCTCCCCTGCACAACCTCGCAGACACACCCCCCTCTCGCGCCCCGCAAATGGCGGGGGTGGGGGGTGCTGTCTGGAAGGGGAGTCTCTCCTCCTAATCCAACCTCTCTAGATAGCCTGCCTCCCTGAGGTTCCCGGGCAAGGACGCAAAGGCTAAGGGGGCGCAGACTTGATCTGCCTGGCTCTCCACTTGGTGTACAGGGTGTGCTCCTATGTGCAGTGTGCGTCCTGGTGTGCACCTGTGTGCGTGGGTGTGTCCAGGGGAGCCAGGCTTGAATGTCTGGTGCTGGGGCACAGGGTGTATGTGTCCGCTGCTGTGGTGTGGTGGTGTCCACCTGGCCTGGGAGAGTGCCAGCACTTGCCTTAGGGTGCAGCCAGCAGTTTGGGGCCCTGGTGTGTCTCCCATAATACAACGGGGCCTAAGCCCTGGACCCACATCTCCTTCCCTAAGCCTCTGCTGCCCGTGGGTTTCTGGTTTTCTGCACTCCAGTTGTGACCTACCTGGTTCACAAGCAGGTAGGTGGCTCCCTAGTTCTCCCTCCCCACCCCCTCAGCCCCTGGAGCCTGGAAAGGTGTAGTCCCCCTTTCCCCGGCCCTTGGTCCACCACCTGCTCAGCCGAATCACACATGGTGACTCCAGCAGGGCAGGGACTGCCCCCTGGGAAGCCGGCAATAGAGCACCCCATTCTCCCAGACCATCCTGGTGACCTTGAGGGCCAGGAAGGTAGGCACTGCTGCCTCGGGCAGGAGCTCCTTTTGCACGAGATGCCCAGCGCTGCCCTTAGAGGGCTGCAGAGGGGGGTCTGGGCCAACCACCCACCCTGCAGGAAGGCCTGGGGTTGGGGGGAGGTAGGGTGGCTCGCCCCTACTCCTCCTCCTGCTTCCTCCTGCTCCCTACTCTCCCGTCAAATAAACTCCCCTGTGCAGAGATCTGGTTTAATTTCCTTTGCCCCCTGAAGGGGAAGGAAACATCTGGTGGAGACTTGAGGGAGAGCGAGCTCGGGGATATGAGCGATGGGAGCTATCTTAGTGCGAGCGAGCTGCAGCTGTGGGCCTTCGTGGTGGAGCCGGTGGGGAGAGCGGCTCGTGTGCATGGGAGAGCCTGTGCTTGGCAGGGTGTATGTACACCCTGTGGGTGTGGGGGGTGTGGACAGCTGTTCCTGGGGAAGTGTGGGTCGCAAAGGCTTCGGGTGTCCACACACGGTGTGCACTCGTGAGTACCGAGTGTGCCTGCGTATGTACCCCAGGTCCGTGTGCTGTCTGGAGGTGAGTCCCTGGGGTGTGTGAGTGTGTATCCGTGTGTTGGTAGTTTTGGGTGCATTTGAGTGTGGGTAGGGAGTTATGAGCCTCAGGGCGTGCTCACATACCTGATCGTGCCTTATGTGTGTGTATGTTCCGGGTGTCTCTGTGCCAGCGAGTGGGAGTGGGCGAAAGGAGAGGCTGACCTGGGTGAGGGACAGCATACAGGGTAGCTTTGGAAAGCCCTGGCCATCAGATGCCAACAGCCCTGCCTCCTGCGCCCAGCTCACTGGCCTGGCCTCCCCAGGGTCTCTCCCTCTTTCCACCTGCTCCAGCCTCCTGCGTGCTTCAGGCTAGGACTCGTGGCCTGCATGGCCGCTGGGGCTCTGGCCTCTGTCTGCTGAGGCTTCCTCGGGATCTTTCTAACTGTCTCACTCCTTCTTCCCCTCTCTCTCGCTGTCTCTCCCACCCTTGCCAAAGCAGCTGCCTACTGGGAGAAGCAGCAGGCGATCAATAGTCACTAATCACTAATCACTAATTACTAATTAGCTGGGGAGGGCAGGGGCGGGGGCCCTGTGGGACCTTCCAGCTCTATCCTGCCTCAGGGAAGGATTAGGCCTGAATGAGCCTCTGTGAGCCGCTGGCCACAGCCCCTGGTCCAGCCACCCCCTCCCGCCTCCACACCCCCTCCAGCCCCTCAGCTAATCTCTGGCTGGGCCACTTAGGCACGCGCTGCCTGGGCCAGGGCCTAGAGCTGCTGGTGAGGATTTGGGGGTGATCAGAGGCAGCAGCTGGCCCAGAGACACAGGGGAGGGGGCTGCTGTGACAGTTCCCTGGAGCCAGAGCCTGCAGTGGAAGCCCCTGAATGGGGGCAGGCGCTCCATTGGAAAGGAGAATTTAGGGGGTCACGACTCAGGGTGGGCGAGATCCTGGAGCAGGTGCATGGGAAAGAGGTGAGATAATAAGGACAGAAGCAAGGGGTCACTGGGGTCAGGGTCACTGGGGAGGGAGCAAATAAACAGTGAGAGAGCAGGTAAGTTGGGGTGAGGGGGCTCTCAGACAGGGGTCAGAGGAGTAATTGGCAAGGGAACGAGAACTTTGGAAGGCGGCATTCTCTCGGTAGGCGGGGCCACGAGGGGGATAGGGTCACTGAGGGGGGCAGGGTCATGGGGGAGGGGCCGGGGCTCAAGTACAGGGGGAGTCGCAGGAGTGGGGCGGCAGCGAGCTGCGAAGCGGGGCGGGGGAGCAGGGAGCGCCGCTTTGAGCGGTGGAAATTGGCGAGTCTCCCCCTCTCCCCCGCTTGCCCCTCCTCCACCTCCACCCCGCCCACTCCCCCTCCGGCTCCGGCTTCGGGAAATTACATCCCCGCTCCGCGGCTCCCCGCCCCCCCCACGCGCCCCGGAGCCGGCGCCTTTATAGGCACATTTATTGCAATAATAAAGTGAGGCGCGGGGCGGGGGGCGGGGGGTGGCCGTTCCCGTGGGGACCGCGCCGGCTCTAGGAAGCAGGGAAATAAAATAAAATAAAATAAAATCAAAATTCAGATAACGGTGAGCCTTGCGCGGCAGGCCGCAAGCAGGCGGGCAGGCGGGGCTGAGGGGGAGGGGCCCCCCTGGCCCAAGGGCAGAGCCCACCCCACCAGCCGTCTCCCACCGCCCCAGGCACTAGGGTCTGGAACAAGGTCCCCTCGCCTCCACCTGCCTGGCCCCTCCCAGAGCCTGATCCTGCCTGGCTTTCTGTCCCCCCCCCCCCCGTTTGTGTCCCACACCTGTCCTCAACGCCTCTCCCCCTCCGTCTCTCCCATCTCTTTCCTTGCCCCCCATTTCCCATTCTAGTCCCCACCTGCTCACCCCATTCCCATCTCCTGGGTGTCTGCAGCCCCAGCATTCCTGTGTTTGCCCAATATCCTCCCATTTCTGTTCTACCCCTTTCGGTCCCTGACCGTGTCCCATCCTCATTCCCACCTGCCCCCAATGCCTAGCAGCCACTAACCCTGTCCCTACTTGGTTCCCATTCCACCATGCTCCATCTTCTGTCTGTGGTCCCCACCCTGTCCCCAACACTGTCTTGCCCAGTGCCTGGCCACCATTTCTCATCACCTCCTCCTCCTAAGCCCCTGGCCTAGCCTCACCTCCTGCTCATCCCAGCACCCTATGCCTGTGCCTGGCCAGTCCCCAATCCCGACTCCCCTCCGGCTGCTCTAGTCCTCACCCCAGCCTGTCCTGGTCACCCCACCTCTGTCCTTGGTTCTCAGCCAGACTCCTCCCCGCCCTGACTGCGGTGCCCTCGCCCTGGCGTCTTCCTAGGTGCAGGGGCTCGGCATGCTGTTGTCTCCCCTTCCTCAGTCCAGGCCTGGGCTGTCCCTTCCCCAGCCACAGGGGGCTGTCCCCTCCCCCAGCTGAATGCTGAGTGCCCTGCCTGACCCACGCATCAAGAGGAAAGCCACCGCGCAGTCGGGAGGCCCGAGGGAGGTGCACCCTGCAATGCGGCTGGGGGGCCCACAGCCTGACCCTCCCCCGTTCCCAGCAGTCCCATCCCAAAGGGCCCCATCCTCCCCCCTCCCCGGGGAGTTTGTTTAGCAGCAAGAGGCAGCCTCAACTCCCCCCAGGTGCGTGGGCCGCTGCCTTGGGGGCAAAGCGCTGCTGGCTCGGCTCCCACCCGCAAGGGCCTGGATGAGCCTGCTGAAGCCCCCCCCCAGCCACCGCGCACCTCCGCTCCCCGGCTCTGAGCCGACAGCTGTGCTAGCCTCTCCCCTCTGCAAATGTCACCGCGCCCAATTAGCTTAATTAAAGTGGCTCTGGATCCAGGGGGACCCCTCCTTGGACAACACCCTGCTCCCTCCATCAGCCACGGTGGGGGGGCAGACAGGAGCCCCTTATCACCTCGCTCCCACCCCTCCCCCAGGGTGGGAGACAGACACCCTGAAGGACGGAGAGAGAAAACCACAGACAGACAGACAGACAGGGAGAGAAGGAGGTAATTACTGAGAGTGCAGGAAGAGACTGGGGGGGGGGTGGAAAACAAGAGAGAGGGAGAGCGAGAGAGAGAGGGAGAGCGAGAGAGAGCGAGCTCGAGCGATCAAGGAAGCCAGAGGGAGGATTTGATTTTATTTTATTCCATGTTCCCATTTCTCGGCTCGTTTCCTCACAGCTCGCCCTTCCCATGTGAGCCCCCCCCCGCCAAGGTCGTTGTGGCCGGCCCCCTCAACTCTCCCTTTTATCTTGGCTGTCTCCAGTGGCAGGTGGGGGTTCCAGAGCCCAAAGCCCAGGGATTTGCCAGGATCAGAGAAGTAGAGACGGCAATTTGTCTGGGATGGGGGGGGGGGGCATCCTGGCACCTTTCTCTGCCCTGCCAAACCGGGTCCCCTCCCCCAGACCCCCTGTCCTGGAAGTCAGGGGACTGAGCAGCCCTGCCCCGTCCTAGGTTGGGTGCAGGACAAGGGGCCTGGGGCTTGCTGGGCAGAGGTGACTGGGTGGCATTTGGGGTCAGGCGACCAGGGACTTCGGTGGCTGGGTTTCCCGGAGAGAACAGCGATGGGGTCCAGAGGGGGTGGGATTAAAGGTCAGAGTTCAAACAACCCACTCTTCCAGGCACCCCCAGAAGCCTCAGCCAATCCTTCCTCGCCAGACCTCCCCAACCTGGGCTCAGACCCTGCTCTCCCCACATTAGCCCCAGGGGCTCAGACCCCTTCCCCTCCCCCTGGGAGGCCTCCTCTCCTTGCCCCAGCCCTTCGGAAGCCCACTCCCCAGATGTTACATGTCAGCTCCAGCTTGTCTGTCTGACTCAGTCACTGCTGCGCCCCTGCCCCCCTCACCTGGGCTGGGAGGAGGGCTGGATGGGAGGAGGAACGAAGGGCCGATAAATATGTATGACGGGCGGGTGGCGGCAGCATTAATAACCCGGGATCGCAGGCGGCTGAGGAGATTCCAGCCCGGCAGCTTGTTCTGCTGTCCCCATCCCCCGTGGACATGCGGTGTGGACACACGGGCGTGTGCAAACACAGGGGGCACTCTTGCTGCCCAACCTCCCTAGTCACCCTCGGACCGGAGCTCAGCCCCCGGGGACACTCACACACGCTCCCACACGCCTGTGGGGACACAGTGCGGCCACACTTGTTGTGTCTGCGGATACAGAGAGGATGAAAGGTGGTGCTCACAGAGGAAGAGTGATCTCTCCAGACAAACACAGGCAGCCACGAGAGTCACACAGACACGGCCACCACCGAGCGACACGCACACGCGCGCGCAGCCAAGCCAGGCGCGCGCGCGGCCGCGCCCCCTCAGGCTCAAGCACACAGTCACCGCAGAGCCCCGGGAGGTAGACAGCCGCCCAGACCCCGCACGCGGCGCTGCCTCCCCCGCGGGACCGCAGTAGCGGGGCCGCCGGCGAGGCTGAATGACACACTCTGACACGCACCGCTCCTCTCCCTCCCGCTCCCGCGCCCGAGCGGCATCTCCATATTTCTTCTTCTCGCTCTCCCGGTCTCCTTCACTCCCGGCCACCCCTCCCCGTCCCCACCCCCCCGCCCAGATAATTGATGGCCCGGGCCTGGCCCGGCCGCTCCCGCCTCTCGATCCATCTTGTACTCGCGCCCGCGCTGTCTCCCAGATCGGCCGCCACCTGAGACTCACAGACGGGTGGGGGCGGGCGGTCCGGCTCCCCTAGGTCCCCTCTGAGCCCAGGGAAGCGCCGCCCCGCGCACGCAGCGAGTGGTGCCCATTACGGCTCCAGCCACAATCCAAGGCACCCCAAACGCGCCCCCTGCCCGAAGGCCGGTCGGGGCGGAGGTGAGGCGGGAGCTCCTCGCACCTTTTTCTTGGCGCTGGATGAGGTCGCGGCCACAGCCTCTCCAGCTGCAGGCCAGGGTAGTGGGGACCCGGCTCCAGAGCTGCACTCCCTACTCAGATCCACTCCCGCACCGGCTGTGGTTTTTTGGCTCACTCTGGAGCTCCGTGAGTGAACGGAGCTCCATCGCAGCGCCATCTCACAGACGGAGAAACTGAGGTCCCGATATTTGCGGTGACTTGGCCAAGACCATACAGCTTGAAAAGGCCGCGCAGGCTTGCTCCAGGGCCATCTTGAAGACACCCCCATCCCCCGCTGCGGCCTACGGGAAGGGCTGGCGTGGGGAGGGCTCAGGCGCGGTCAACCCCAGCGTCTCTCTTTCCTGCTCTTTCTTCGTGCACAGGCCGCCAGCGCCCAGTTGCCGGAGTCCGGACTGCCGCAGTACCTGGAGCTGCGCCCCGCCGCGGCCGGAGGGGGTGCCACTGGCCAACAGCTCCCAGCGTCCAGGTCCTCCGAGGGCCTGGGCGCCGCCCGCGCCTGGAGCTGGGCCTGGCCGGCTAACCACACGGGGGCGCTGGCCCGGGCCGGGGCTGCCGGCGCGCTGCCAGTGCCGCGCACCAAGAGGAAGCCTTCCATTAAAGCGGCCCGAGCCAAAAAGATCTTCGGCTGGGGAGACTTCTACTTTCGGGTGCATACCCTCAAGTTCTCGCTGCTGGTCACTGGCAAGATCGTGGACCACGTGAACGGTACCTTCAGTGTGTATTTCCGCCACAACTCCTCCAGCCTGGGCAACCTCAGTGTGAGCATCGTGCCGCCCTCCAAGCGTGTCGAGTTCGGGGGCGTCTGGCTGCCCGGGCCGGCCCCCCACCCTCTGCAGTCTACACTGGCCCTGGAGGGGGTGCTCCCGGGCCTGGGGCCCCCGCTGGGGGTGACTGCAGCGGCAGCGGGGCCGGGGCTTGGGGGCACCCTTGGGGGCGCACTAGCAGGCTCCCTCGGGGGCGCGCTGGGAGTGCCTGGGGCCAAAGAGTCTCGCGCTTTCAACTGCCACGTGGAGTATGAGAAGACAAACCGCGCGCGCAAGCACCGCCCGTGCCTGTACGACCCATCGCAGGTGTGCTTCACTGAGCACACTCAGAGCCAGGCCGCTTGGCTCTGTGCCAAGCCCTTCAAAGTCATCTGCATCTTCGTCTCCTTCCTCAGCTTTGACTACAAACTGGTGCAGAAGGTGTGCCCAGACTACAACTTCCAGAGCGAGCACCCCTACTTTGGATAGCGCGCCCCGCCCCCGGCCCCGACCTTTCCGCCAAATCCCAGCCTGGCTAGGTGGAACCCCCCCTCCCCGTACCTCTCCTTCCCTGTGGCCGCGTCCAGCCCTTCCACTCTGCGGGCGGAGGGGAATGGCCCTCCCCGGGCCCATCAGCAGGCGCGTTTCCCCTTTTCCTAGCAGAGAGTGCCCCTGAGGAGGATGGTATGGCCCCCGCCCCGAGGCACGCCCCTAAAGTGGAGGGGCAGGAACGCAGCCCCAGAATACGTGGCTGGAAGGTGCTTCCAGCGCCCACGAGGTCTACACTGGATGCCCTTTTCGCCCCCGGCGCTGGGATGGGCACTCCCTTTGCCTGCAGCTTTAATGATGCCTGCCTGGCACCCTCCTCCCGCCCTAACTCTCTTCCCCCATGCGCTTGTCCTCCTGCCGCACCTGCCCCCGTGTGTAAGCCTGCAAAGGCCAATAGCCCCGGCCCGTCCCCGTCGCTGTCTGCCTGCGGTCTGCCTGCCCCCCTACCCTCTCCTCGCAACCCCTTAGGGTAGCGGAAGCAGAACTCGTGCGCCGAGGTGCCGCCCCGGGCCCCCGCCCTGGGCCCGCCCTCCTCCCGTCCCCGCAGTCCAGCTCCACCTGCCCTCTCTGCCTGCTTCCTCTCGGTGATATTTTTTATACGCCAAAACAGACGGGGAAGGGAACAAAATAAAGTGAAATCCAATACGCGTCTGTGTGAGACCTTTGTAGAGAAGAGGGGGGCAGGTGTGGGTTTCTGTCTGGTGGAGACCTGCCGGGGGCCTCCTCCCTGGGCGGCTCCTGGGGAAACTGAGGCAAAGCTTGCCAAGAGCCGGCACCGGAAAGGTCATCGAAGACCGGGTGGAGGAGGGATGAGGCTCCTCCCCGAGGTGAGTGAAGGCGGCTGTGGCGAATGGGTTGGAGGCGAATGGGCTGGAGCCCGAAGACCTCAGTGGGGAGCGGCGAACTATTTGGGGAAGGAGGTACAAGACCTTAAATGGGATGGACCTGCGGGGACGGCGTGGGCAGAGCGCTGACAACCTGCGAAGCTCCGCGGGGCTGGGGGGAGGCGGCAGGTTGGGAGGGAGGGGGAACGGTGTTTGCAGCATCTGGAGTCATCGATCTTCCTTTTCCTTCCTAATTTCGTGGGCGCTGAGTTTGCAGACGGATGAGAGAGGGAGGGAGCACTGGGATGAGGGGGTGGGGGAAGGGCCGGGCGCGGGTTTGGAGGGCGGGGCCGCGACGCCGCTGCTAGCCGCTTGCAAACACAGGCCCCTCCAGCCAGCTGCCCACCCTCCCCACCCCCGCCTCCAGCTCTTTCCTGCAGCCGCGGCTGCTAATTTTATCCGCCCCCAACCCTGGCCCGGGCGTTAATTGGCTGCGGCTTCATTAGCAGTTCTCAGCTCAGCGGCCCCCCTCCCCGTGGGACCCCTGACTGGGGCGAGGGAGGGGGTTCGGACAAGCTGAGGCACCGAGACCGGCCCTCCTCCTCCGCCTTGCTTCCCGGTGTCCACTGTCCAGGTGCCCCCTGGGGGAGGGCCATGTTCCCCAGGAGATCCCCCCCCCACACACACACACAGCCAGAAACTGAGTCAGGGCCAGGTCTGACCCAGACAGGCCAGGGTATGAGAAGTCTGCGAGCAGAAAGTCAGCGGCTGCTAGGTGGATGGGTGGACCGGTGGACAGGTGGATGCCCGCTGAGAGGGTGGCTGGGCCAAGGACAGACTCAGCCCAGCGCAAGCGGGCACGGGGAGGGGCCCTGGGTCAGAGGTTGCAGGAAGAACCCAGAAGGCTCGTACTGCCTGAGGAAAGCTGAGCTGGAGTGGCGGGAAGGAGGTTGGAGCTGAGGGTATGACCACTAGGTGGGAATGACTGGAATTAGCAAGGTAGCTCCGTGGGCCTCGGCTTCCTCCCTTGTAACGATGTCGCCGTAAAATCACACGGGGTGGGGGGGAGGAGATGAGACTTTGCTTGGGAACACACTTGTGGGACAGATCAGCTCCTCTTCCTCTGGCTCAGGTACCTGTTTCCTCCAAGGCCACCTCCTCCTCCCCTCCCTGCCCCTCCCCACTCCCTCTGGGCCTCTGGGAGCAGAGTGAGGCATCCCTGCATATTACTGATCTAGACACATGTTGTAACCTGTCCACTTCTTTTTTTAAAAAAAATTATTTATTTGAAAGGCAGAGTTATACACACACACACACACACACATATATATATATATATAGAGAGAGAGAGGTCTTCCATCCTCTGGTTCACTCCAAAATGGGCACAACTGCCAGAGCTGCGCCGATCCAAAGCCAGGAGCCAGGAGCTTCTTCCGGGTCTCCCACGTGGGTGGCAGGGGCCCAAGCACCTGGGCCATCTTCTGCTGTTTTCCCAGGTGCATCAGCAGGGAGCTGGATCGGAAGTGGAGCAGCCTGGACTTGAACCGGCACCTATGTGGGATGCTGGAGCTGCAGGCAGAGGCTTACCCTGCTAAGCCAGGGCGCTGGCCCCAACCTGTCTACCTCTTGATGTCCCAGCAGCCAGTGAGCCCTCCTTAATAACTCCAGTGCCATGCCCAGCTCCCGGCGGAGCCGGAGTTCCATTTGTCAGTTGAATGAATGGATGAATGTGTGTAATATGGCTGTGTGAGGAATGGTTCCCCAAACCACTGCTTTTTAGGTTCCCGGAGGAGAGGTTTGCTTATGTGTTAGCACAAGTGGGCGGAATGCCCACACTTTGTCAACCACCTCTGAGGAGAGGCCTCTCACTCATCTGGGAACTGCCCAGGGGTTTTATCCAGATGAAGGAAGGCTAAGGAGAAGATCCCTCCCGGTTCCCAGGATCTGTGCCTCTGGGGTTGGATATAAAGGCCTTCGCTGGCTGCTGGGACATCAAGAGGCTGATGAACAGGCAACAGAACGCAACAGGTGCATAACAGGAGGGGCTGTCTGCTCTCGGGTTTGTCAGGAAAGGCAGAGGACGGCCTCAGAGGGATCCGGGGTGGCTCAGAAGCAGATCAGCCCCAGAGCACTTCCCATGAATACTGCCAGTCCATCACCCAGCATGTGCTATTTCACTGTGGCTTTACAAGTGAGGAAACTGAGGCCCACACAGGCTAACTTGCTAGTTAGTCCTGGAGCTGGGACTTGAACTCAGGTCTCTCCCCCTTGTAAACCAGGATACCATAACAGCTCTCTGTTTTGTACAGGAGTCTTTGAATCTCCCAGATTGCTAATAATGCTAGGTATTCAGTACGCACCCAATCAACTTGTCTTGACAATCGACAAGAAAATGAAATCCTGAAAAGCTGAACTGTAAGGAGTAGGGTGGCAATGAATCTCTTTTATTCCAGGCAAGGGCTTTTAATCCTGGGACTACAGATGGGGGGAAAGAAGCGGAAGAAACGAGAAAAACTACAATTCCCAAAAGGCTCAAAAGGTCACTATCACGCATGCGTAGATCCCGCCCCTGAAATCTGGCTCGGCGGGTAGATCTCGCGCACGCGCTCTCACATCGGGTCTGTTTCCGACCCCCTGCTACCTCGGGCCAGAGTTGGTGGCTGGACCTTCTGCGACCTGTGGTTGCCATGCTGCCCTTCTCTTTGCTCTGGGCAGTTCGGGTAAGAATGGGGCTCCGGAGGCAGGGTGACTAGTGGAAAAGAACCCCTCCCCCTTCCTAGTTCCCATTCACAAACTCTGGGGTTCTCTTGGCTTTTCCACCGCATGTGCTCATGTATGTATGTAACTAGGGAGTTCCCCGAAACCGCTGGGCACGCGAGGGGTGAGCTGGGGACCCTCGCTGTTCCAGCGTTCAGTCGCCACAGAGCCGCGTGACCGCCCACTTCACGTGGCACGAGGGGAGAGGACCGCGCCGGATGCCCTGGGGACCCTGTACTGGGGAACTAGCTGGGTTCCCGGCCCGGACCAGCAAACCGAACCTTTGCGGCCGGCTCTGAACCATGCACATGATGCAACTGAGCCCCACCGCTTGCATCAGGCAGGGGTCCAGCCAGCGGTAGTGTGGCTGGACGGAGGTGGAAAAGTTAGGGGTGAAGGGAACAGGATATGGTTTTTGGCTTCCCTTTCAGCCAAACAACTCCCCTCCCCAACACGTACCTGTAACCCAGGGGCTGCAGAGGGTCTACCCTCCCACCTCCATCCCTGGGAAAACCACCTCCACAGCCTGTGTGGACTTGGCCTGGGGTAGCAGGTCCCCCACCACCACCCCAGATGGCCCTTTTGTCCCTGTGGGCGGGCAGGTTCTAGAACCTCAGGGGCCCTTTCCTGGGTTTGGGGTTTGGGGAGTACAGACATGGAGGACAACTTTACCCTGGGACTTCACGTAATGGCTTCTGGGGTGAGGTGGAGGGAGTTTCGAAGGAGGTGAGCTGAGTGGAGTGAATCAGTACCACCCCCTGGACCTTGATCTCAACCTTGGTCTGGAACTGGCTTTGAAAGATAGAGGTGGAGGTGGCAAGAACGGGAGCCAGCTGGCTGGACCACTGGCCATTTGGTGTATGGCCAGAGGGCCGTGTGAGCCTGGCTGGGGGTGATTGGGAGACCGCCTGGGTGAGTTGGGATTGACCCTGGCTTTTCCTGCCCCCAGCCTCTGCAGAGATGTGGTCCGCTGGTCAGGACGGCCGTGCGGGCTCAGCACGGCAAGGCGGCGCAGACTCAGACTGGGGAAGCGAGCAGGGGCTGGACCGGCCAGGAGAGCCTCTCGGACACTGACCCTGAGATGTGGGAGCTGTTGCAGAGGGAGAAGGACAGGCAGTGCCGTGGCCTGGAACTCATTGCGTCAGAGGTGGGACCCTGGGAGCGGGGCGTGGAGCAGGTGCAGGACGAAAGAAGTTGTCTTAGTGAGACTTCTGGTGTCCCCTCAGGCCCGGCCCTTTCTGCTGGGCGTGTCTCCTCTTTGGACTGTCCTCTCAAACGACGACAGAGCCAGCCTGCTTAAGGGGATGTGGCATCCAGGCATCCCACAGCCTTCCAGGTCCGCTCCAGGCTCCTCCGCTTCCTCCTGCCCTCCCTGGAGGGAAGAGCAGCCTGGAGGCACGTGTCAGGGTGCACCAGGGGCCTCGCTGGGGACACGCATCGTGGCAGCTGGGGTTCTGAGAATGGTGCCTCTGGCAAGGCACCCTGAGCTCCCTGCGGGGCCCTGGCAGGGTGGGGCTGTGGGGGTCCAGAGGGAGGGACTCCGTGCCGTCTGACCTTGCCCCCCCACCACCCCAGAACTTCTGCAGCCGAGCTGCGCTGGAGGCCCTGGGGTCCTGTCTGAACAACAAGTACTCGGAGGGTTATCCTGGCAAGAGGTGAGGGCGAGGCACCCCAGGGCTGGAGGGCGACATCAGGGCTGGTGCTCCCGACGGGGGACCTACCTGGACCCTCCCGGTGTTTATCGAGGAGTGACCTTGCCAGTCCTTGGCTGCTGGCCCAGGTCCCTTCTCTGGGCCCTTATGCACGCCTCTCCTGCCACAGATACTACGGGGGAGCAGAGGTGGTGGATGAGATTGAGCTGCTGTGCCAGCGCCGGGCCCTGGAAGCCTTTGACCTGGATCCTGCCCAGTGGGGAGTCAACGTCCAGCCCTACTCGGGGTCCCCAGCCAATCTGGCTGCCTACACAGCCCTTCTGCAGCCTCACGACCGCATCATGGGGCTGGACCTGCCTGATGGGGGCCAGTGAGTATGGAGGGGAACAGTGAGGGGGCGGGATTGGGGTAAGGAAGGAGTTTTCTGCCGACACCTGCTGTTCGCGCGCCGTGCGGACGGCACAGGCTTGTCCCTGTCCCATGTGTTACTGTGGATGAGGGACGCGAGACTGGCAGCATCAGAGCCCACCAGAGTGACAGAGCAGGGCGGGCGGACGAGCGGGGAGCTGTGTTCTGGGACAGAGGCCTGGGGAGCTTGGCAGGCAGGGAGTGGCTAAGTCTGGCTCGTTCCACTCTGAGGCCCCCTAACCCTTGCTCCTTTCCCAGCCTTACGCACGGCTACATGTCCGATGTGAAGCGTGTATCAGCCACATCCATCTTCTTCGAGTCTATGCCCTATAAGCTCAACGTGAGTGCTGTGCCACAGACGGGGCTGCTCCAGCCTGGGGCTCCTCTGTCCAGGCGGTAGCAGGGGATGAGGTGGGGGGCTGGAGCCCTGGGCAGCCCTGAGGACCGGGGGGGAGAGGGAGCTGCCCTGCTGCCTCCCTAGGGCTTGAGCTGGCTGTCTGTCTCTCCTGTCTAGCCCCAAACCGGCCTCATCGACTATGAGCAGCTGGCTCTGACTGCCCGGCTTTTCCGGCCGCGGCTTATTATAGCCGGGACCAGTGCCTACGCGCGCCTCATTGACTACGCCCGCATGAGAGAGGTTGGTGGGGCGCCCCGGCCCAGAGGTTTGGGAAGGGGTGCAGCCTTCCCCTGCTGAGGCCTGTCTCCCTACCTGTCCAGGTGTGTGACGAGGTCAAGGCGCATCTGCTGGCAGACATGGCCCACATCAGCGGCCTGGTGGCTGCCAAGGTGATCCCCTCACCTTTCAAGCATGCCGACGTTGTCACCACCACCACCCACAAGACTCTCCGAGGGGCCAGGTCAGGCTTCTCTGCGGGCAGGCCTTGCCCTTCCCCGCCTTCACACCCTGTTCCTGTCCACCCAGTCTGTCCATGGTGGCCATTCCCTGGCAGGGGACGCAGGGGTGGGAAACCAGAACATCAAGCGCGGCCGAGGGGCCCAGGCCGGCCAGCTCCCTCCACCTTCCCCAGCTCAGCCTCTGATCACACACCCTGCACCCAGGTCGGGCCTCATCTTCTACCGCAAGGGAGTACGGACCGTGGACCCTAAGACTGGCCAGGAGATCCCTTACACGTTTGAGGACCGGATCAACTTCGCTGTGTTCCCATCGCTGCAGGGGGGCCCCCACAACCATGCCATTGCTGCAGTAGCCGTGGCCCTGAAGCAGGTGGGCAGCCTGCTCTTGGGGACTGGATGGGGCACACAGGCCCGAGGGCATGGCCTCTGCACCTTGCTAACTCAAGTGGGGGCTGATGGAAGGAAAGTGCGGGAGAGGCCAAGGCTGGAGTCCGGGGGCAGGCTGGGGGTGAAGCCGGGCAGGGCCACAGTTGCTGCTGTCTTACTTGCAGGCCTGCACCCCCATGTTCCGGGAGTACTCCCTGCAGGTTCTGAAGAACGCCCGGGCCATGGCTGACGCGCTGCTGGAGCGAGGCTACTCCCTGGTGTCCGGTGAGCCAGGGAGGATGGATGAGGGTTTTGGAGCTCTGGGTGGAGGCCCAGGACTCACCACGCTCCCATTTTTATCCCCCCATTAGGTGGCACCGACAACCACCTGGTGCTGGTGGACCTGCGACCCAAGGGTCTGGATGGAGCTCGGGCTGAGCGGGTACTGGAGCTTGTTTCCATTACTGCCAACAAGAACACCTGTCCTGGAGACAGAAGTGCCATCACCCCCGGGGGCCTGCGGCTTGGTGAGCCCCGGGGTCTGGGAAGGAAGGGCCCACACCCCACCGGGGGGCTGCCCTGTGGTGCTACTCCTGCCCCTCTGCTTCTCTCCCAGGGGCCCCCGCCCTGACTTCTCGGCAGTTCCGTGAGGATGACTTCCGGAGAGTTGTGGACTTCATAGACGAGGGGGTTAACATCGGTTTGGAGGTGAAGAGGAAGACTGGTGAGTGGGCACGGCAGAGCCAGGGCCAGCGGGTTTCCCATGACCGCCTGCCCCGAGCACTGACCACTGACTGCGCTTCTTTGCCTGCCCCTGTCTAGCCAAGCTCCAGGATTTCAAGTCCTTCCTGCTCAAGGACCCGGAAACAAGTCAGCATCTGGCGGACCTCAGGCGCCGCGTGCAGCAGTTCGCCAGGGCCTTCCCTATGCCTGGCTTTCCTGAGCACTGAGGGCGCCTGGGAAATGAGGCCCAGGCTGGGGGGGGGGGGGGGCGGCGATGGCCACCTGTCTTTCCAGCAGGCCTGCAGGGCAAGAGCCAGGCTGAATCCCCCTTCCTACAACCTGTAGCTCAGAGAAAGAGAATTTTTGTAACAAGACTTGGCCTCCGTGGAGCGTTCTGCCCTAACTCTCAGTGTTACAGACCCCCCACCCCTTCTTGAGAAGGGGGGCGTTACCCTTCTGAGCCAGTGGAAGCAGTGGGTGGGTACCCTCCTTCCTGTTTTTATCTAATAAAATGCTCACCTGCCCCGCGTTTCTGCTGCTATGGGAGGGGTCCCCTGGGCGTGTGGTGATTCCTCTCCCTCCAAGTGCACCTCCCTACCCTGCCCCCCCCACCACAAGGACCCCCGGGGCTGCAGCCTCCTCTCTGTCTCTGATCAGAGCCGACACCAGACGTGATTAGCAGGCGCAGCAAATTCAATTTGTTAAATGAAATTGTATTTTGCCCACGGCTGCTTCTGTTTGATCCCCGGGGACGGAGGGGAGCAAGGGAGGGGAGGGGTGGGGAGCGGCAGGGGGAAGCCCAGGTGGGAGGCGAGAGGGGCGCCTTTGGCGCTGGAAGCTGCCGGCTTGGGCTGGGGACGGACTGTCCCGTACTGGGCGGACAGGCTGGGCGGCGCCAGACGAGCCCTGCCGAGCCTGAGCAGCGCCGCCCCTGGCAGGCGCCGGGAGCCTGGGCCAACGTGGGGCCCGCCACGTCGTTTGGCACTCAGAGGCCCCTGCTCGCTGTTGGCTCACGTCGGCCACGCTCAGCACGTAGCCTGCGCCACACCCTGCAGAGTGGGGTAGGAGGGCCGAGCAGCTGGTTTGGGCCTTTTGGGTGCCCCCTGGGGCTGCTGCCTGCCCTCCCCCACGTGGGACCGCAGCCGAGGGTCAGAGGCGCTTCCGCTGGGGAGCGAGGGAGGAGGGTGGGGGTGGGGCCGCTGCCTCTGTGTGTGGGAACGTGGCCTGTGGGAGCAAGAGCTGGACGGGGGCACACACTGATGCCTAGGGGGTCTACAGGCACGGAGTAGAAACCGGGGCGCTGGCCAGCGCAGCCCAGTGCAGCTTAGAAGTCTGGCCGGTCCTTCTTCAGCTTCTTATAGTCAGTGGACACTGCAAGGAACTGAGAGAGGGAGAGGTGGGCCCCGGGGCCAGGACGAGCCAGTGGGGGAGCACCCTGGAGCAAGCACACACCTTGTATTGGTCATTGGGGCTCAGGCGGTTCCAGGGCTCCGGATTGTTCTTGCGGTCCCAGCTGCGGAGCACGATGGACAGGGCTGGGGTCTCCTCTCAGGGAGCCAGGACTCCTGAAGCCTGCATGAGCCCCGGGCCCCAGCTGGAGTCCCTGCTCCCCCACCCTTCCCCCATCCACCCACCCACCCATGTCTCCAGCTCTAGGGGCCCGCTTCCCAGAGTGGGGGTATGTTAGCAGGTGCTGACAATGCAGACAGGCAGCTTGTCACCATTGTCAGCGTGGGGGCTGGTGACTCCCGCCCGCTCACTGCCGCCCCAGACGGACACCACAGAGCAGAGTCCGGGAACTGGGCACAGATTATCCAAGGGCGGCGGATTCGGAGAGTGCCGCGCGGCCGGCACGCCTGCTGCGGGTTGGAGGACCTCCACCCTCACTGCCTCAGCGACCGGCGTGAAGTCCCCTCGACACCCCGGGCCCAGTGGTGCCCGCTGCAGCGAACGCGGCCGTGCCCCAGGTGCTCCAGGGCGCTGGACTTAGGTGCCCCAAAGCGGGAGGCCATCGGCAGAGCGGCGTCGCCATGGCAACCAGGCCGGGAGCCCCAGACGAGCGGGCGCCCAGGCAGGCCAGAGCCGAGATCGGGGTCTCCCAGGTTAGGAGCGGGCTCCAGCCCTGAGATACGGTGTGGTACAGCCCGAGATACCTGGCCAGGACTGCTCGCTCCCACCGCTGCTGGTGGCCAATGACTTCCCGCCCCACCCAAGACCCCTGCGGGAGTGCCACGCCTGTCCTTTACCACACGTCGGGGCTGCGCAGAGCGAGTCGCAGCAGGTAGAGCCCAGCGCTGCCCATGCCCAGCGCGATGAAGCCGATCATCGGGATGAGCTGCAGGGCACACGGAGGGCACCTTCAGGGTTAGCTCCTGCCCCCCAGCTCTCTGCCTGCCCCACCCCCACCCTGCCTCTGACTCCCTCCCTTCTGGGGTAGGGAACCTGGAAGTTCTTAAGATCACCCTGGTCTCACCCCAGGGCGTTTCTGTTCAAGGCAGCCTGGAGGGACAGATCAGGGCTCCTGGGGACGACTGGGAGCCTTGGAGCAACGGGCCCCAGGCAGGGCCCGCGGGACACGGGGTGGGGCAGTGGATCTGCGGCCAGAGGTGGCACTCACCCCCGGATGCCTTTTGATCTGCCGGTAGAAGCGGGCCCCTAGACCGGTTGCTGCCATAGCGCCTCTCCTGTGTCTCCTTCCCAGTGCCTCGGATCTCTCCCTCCTCTCGGGGTCCCGCCCCTGCAGGGAGGGGTCAGCCCAGCTGGGCTGGCCTCTTCTGCAGATTCACCCCACCCCATGTTCCTCACTCCTGCCTGCAAGTCCAGGCCCAGGACAGGAGAGGAGTTGCTGGGGAGCACACAGGTCTCTGACTCTCTGTTTTCCCTGGCTGCACCCCTTTGGAGGTTTAGGCATCTGAGGGCGGGAGGTGCCTCGCAGGCTCCGCACTTGGAGACTCACCAGGGAAGGGGGATGGCTGTGGGACAGATGTGCAGACGGACCTGCAGCAAGATACACCTGTGGCACGTGTTCACGGGTGTGTGGCAGGGGACCAGTGAGGGCGTCTGTAGCGTTACCCTGAGGCCCCTCAGGTAACTGGCAGGGCTGGCAGTGTCGCTATCCATCCAGTGACTGCCATCACTAAACACTGCCCCAACCCCTGTTGTGGTCGCCCCCCCCCCCACGGGGGGGTGTTGGAGGACCGGAAGGAGGCCTGTCTTCATCCAGGCTCAGGACACGGTAGGTCAGTAGTGGCACGGTGGGGGCTTGAGGGACCAAGCTGACCCTGCTAGCTACCTAGGGTAGGGGTGCAGGAGGCCACGCCCACGGAAACCAGCCTGTGCCTCTGGGCTGTGGCCTGGCAAGGAATAGAACTGGGTTGGGGGAAAGACGGAGAAGATGTTGAGGGAGGAAGAACAAGACACAGACTGGCGCTTCTCAGCCAACGCAGGTGTAGGCTGCGTTGCCGGGGGTGGGGGGGGTGGGGGGTGGGGGGTGGGGATGGGGGACCTGCACACCCGCCCCCTGTCTGGGGAGTTGGGGTCTTAGGGACGCAGGAGCTGAGCCCTAACTGCCCCTCCGCACTCCCTGGCTAACCTCCGGCGACCTCCCCAAATCTCCCCTCCAGAGCCCGTCCCGTGCCCCTGCCGCTGTGCCCCTCGGGGTGCGGGGAGGGGAGCCCCCTCCCTTTCTCGCGCGCTGATCCCTCCCCCGCCCCCTGCGCTGCCAAGCGCGGCTGTAATTAGGCTGTGGGGTCCCGGGCTCTCCGCCTCCCTCAGGCGGATAATGAGATAAAGTGTCAGAGACACGGCGAGAACAAAGAGACAGAGACTCGCTGCGACGCGTGTGCGGGGCGGGGGCGGGGGCTGACGGGTGTCAGAGCCGCGGCAGCACCGAGCCCTCCCCGTGCACACGCACCCCTGGCCCTCTAGGCTGCGGGCTCCGCCCGAGCGGCCGCACATCTGGGCTGCACATCTGGCATCTGTGGCACAGCTGGGCAGCAGGGCGCTGGCAGCGACGCCGGGCTCTTCTCTTGAGGTCCGGGGACCCGGGCCTGGTGAGCCCGGGGCCCTCGGTCCAGCTCCTTTCTTAGAGCCACTGGCCTTGAACCTGGCCCCCCAACCCCCCACTCTCCAAGCTGCACTGTGACATGATTGCTTCTGCTCCCCGCGTCCGCGACGCCCCGACCCTTCGCCTGCCTCAGGTCTCGGGGCTGTGAGCCCATCTCTACCCGGCCTCCTATCTTTGCTTGCCGTCCACGGTCTCTGGGGGCCAAGTTGAAGCAGAACTCTTTGGGTTCAAGATCCCCTCTGCCCCCGCCCCCCCCCCCCGTTCCCTGAGGGATGGCAGGACTCATTAGGCACGGATTAGGCTAAACCACACCAGGATGCTAATCCATGCGCTGTTGGGGCAGCAGGTCAAACGCAGCTGGGCTCCGCGTGGCCCCTGAGTAGCCGGGTCCGTGGGTGCGGGCGCCCCCTAGAGGCCGAATGGCTCCCAACTCGGCGGGGGGGCCCGAGGCCTCGGGCGCCCCCTGTCGGGAGGCCTTGGCCCTGCACTCCCAGCGCTGGAGCAGGTAAAACCAACCCTGGTCCACGCCCAGCCGGGCACTCCGGATAATCCCGCTGCTGAGACAGTGGGCGCCTCAGCCTCCACTCTCGTGGTGTGAGGTGGGTACAAAGGGCGGATCGAGGACACGGGAGCTTCCCGGGCATCAGGCTGGTCCTCTCCTGGGGCCGGGCGGCCTCACGTGCCTGGGGCTCCCATGACTGCTCTCTACCCTGTGAGCAGACCTGCCCTGGCATCTGACTGCCCTTCTTCCCGCCTCATCTGCAGGCCGT